>NW_020864609.1:0-77388 GCF_003713205.1 Coffea eugenioides
TATTTGTCACCTTAGCTTTTCAAACAACTTCACCAATCACTTTAAAATCACCAAGTGGAGGAGTTTTGTGGAGCAAAACCAAAATTAAACGGTAGGAGTGGAAGATTGAGCAAGTTTGGATCAAATTTTGGAAGAGCTTTTCTTTTCTTTTCTCTCTAATGAGGGCCGGCTATGAGCTTGATATTTGTGGGAATTTTTGGGTCAATTTTTTGAGTTATTTTGGTAAAATGGTAAAAGCATGAATAGTAAGTCAAAAGTAGAATTTAATCTCTAAGTGACACATGTCACTTGCATTAATGGTTTGCCTAACTTTTGTCTCTCTCACACCTATCCACTTGGCAACCTCTAAATATCTCATAACACCCGGTAATTTAATTCCAGTATTCAAAACTTAACCTAGTTGGCCGAATTTTTCCGAACTTTTCGAACTAGTGGATCTCACATCCAGTATACGCTCTTAATTTCTCAAAACCTATTCGATACTAGAAAAATCATCTAAAAACTATATCTGCTCCTTAACAATATCTAGAATTTTTTCCTAATCACGAAAATGCAGAAAACAAGCCATGAAAAATGCGAAAACCTAGAAAATGCAAATTACGGGTTCTCACAGATAATTAGAAGTTACCTAGATGGATTATTATTGGAGAGACAAAAGGATAGAGATGTATTAAATGGAGTGACAAGTGTCACTTGGAGGTTAATTCTTAACTTAGTCAATTTTGACCAACTTTCTTGCTTTACCAATTTAAGTAAAAATTTTCAAAAATCATCCTCATTTTAAAGCTTCCTTGGTCGAACCTGTTGCTCCAAACAAGAAAAGAAAAGCTCTCCAATCTCTTGCTCCAAACTTGCTCAATCCAACAAACCAACCGTTTAATCTTGCATTTACTCCATAAAAACCCTTAAGTGAGTGGTTGTGAGGTGATTAGTGAAGTTGTTTGGAGGATTAAGGTGCTAAGTTGCTCTTGTTCTTGGGTTGTTAAGGTGAGTAACTAAGGGACCTTTCTTGCAACTCAATAATGCTTAATTATTGACATGTGTGAGGTGAAGTGATGATTTTAGGTGTTGTTTCATGACTTTTGGTAGAATTTGGTGCATTTTCTATTTAATCATGATTTTTTCGGTTTTCATATGATTACTATTGTGTGGCCATGTATGATGGTTGGAAATGATCTAGAATGAAACTAGAATGCGTAAATTGTGGTTGTTTGCGGAAAATTTCCGCATTTAACGGAAAAATTCGGATTTAGGGTTTCAATTCAACCATTCTGCCTGGTACTGTTCCTCATAGTTAGAGGCCTAATTAGCCTTGGGTTAAAACATGAAAGTTGTATAGAATGATATTTTAGAGTTTCCTACAAAATTTCAGCTCAATTGGAACAATGTAGCCTATGAAAAGACCGAAATACCCTTACTGCCTTGTTTCTATCCGAAACTGATAATCAGCTTCTGTAATTGGTTATTTTGACCGGGATTACTACTGATTTGGTTGTTGATGTCTTCTTACGAATTATAGCCTTGTATCTTAGTTTTCAAATGGATTTAGAATCACTTGAATTGGAGTTGTATGTGCTGAGATATGACTGAATGAATCAGGACTGCCACAGTAAACTTTGAACTGGAAAATCTGGGGTTGTTTTGGTAAATTTTACCTAGTTAGGGTGAGAACTGGACTAAGTAGTCTTCATCAAAGTTATAGATCCCTGTCTCAGCTTCGAAATGCCATAAGAGTTGTCTTAATCCGATAAGCGTAACTGAAGTTACGATTGAAACACCGAGACACGTCAAACCTGCTTTTAGGCCTATTGTCTTTCAAATTGGTTTTCGGTTGCATTATTAACCTTGTGTTGCAATTGACTATATATGAAGGGTATTGTGACCCTAATTAGATTTTTTTAATAGCTTGTGAATTATATTTGAGGTTGTGGTTGATTTGGGTTGAATTTGGTGTTGAATTGTAGGGTGAAAAGTAAGAAAAACAAGGGGAAATGCTGTTAAAATTTTCGCAGGAACCCCGGAGCAGTTCTAGGAAATCTACAATATCTGGATGTCGAAATATCAGAATTGAGTTCCGTTTGTTGTGTTTTAAACTAGATTCATAGGGATATGAACCGTGTAAATTTCAGTTTCTGGTTTGGTCTGTGGGATTTATGGTGATTTTTCAAAATTAACCGAAATCGTATACCTGCTCTGCCTTTTTCTGGTTAAGACAGCAATTTGAGGCTCGAATTTGATTGGCTTGTGATCTGAATCTTCTAAATATGTCTTCTGAGAAATTTTACCCCTTTGAGTCTATTTTCCAACGGTGTAAATTTTACCAATTTCGGACTTAAGAATCCTAAGATATGATTTTTCAATCAGGGGTGTGCAAAACTGAAAAAAAAATCTGTTTTCTTGGAATCATTCTCACTTTCAATTTCACCTTGAGATATGAGCTAGTACATCATTGTAAGTATGATTTTGAGAGGAGTGAGGGTTTTTGGGGTCATGTATGTCCTTAGGACCAACCGTTTTCTTTTTTTCTTAAGCCGTCTTTTATTTTTCGTACTAGTATATAACTTGGAGAGGTACCTGACTAGTAATCGAACCTCATTTGTGCATCCTATTTACTCGGTTTTGGATGAAGAAATGTCAACTATTTTACCTTTGTTATTCTTAGGGTTTCACGTAGATTAGGCCACTTTGGGTGAAAATTTTTGGAAGTACCTGTACTTGAACTGGTGAGTGTACCACTCCCCTTATTTGTTACTTAACTTGATTTCTGCACTTGCAATCTGTGATCTGAATGACTGTACTATCTGTTTATTCTGTTTGAGACGAGGGTGCACTTTATCACACTCGCTCTCTTGTCTGTCCATATGCCTATTTACTGTGTATAATCTGTTAACTGTATCTGAATCTGTTCGGACGTCGTTTGGAGGTTGGTATCCAACGACCTTTCTGTGACCTCTGAGCTCAACACCCGTGGCTAGTGACTCAAGTCGGGCCGGCAAGGGCCTGGTCGATTAGATAACGAACCACAGTAGTCTGTTCTGGGAATCTTTGGGTATTAAGACTCTTGATTCCGGTATACTCGAGTATTACCATTACTGTTCCTGAATGGAGTTCGGGCCCGGTAGGGGTATGTTTGGTGGACGGAAATTGGTGTAAAGTGGGGTCTACGGATATGTTGGTTCTATTTACATTGACGGAGAGTCAACGGGTTCGGATCAAGTACTGCAAATGGAAATCTGGCTCCTGAGAGCCACTTGTATCCTTTCCCTTTGAATCACGGTGTTTAAATGCTTTCCTTTATATTTGGTAAATGTATCTGATTGATTAAACGTGAAAGGCTATGATTTTACCCCTATATGTTTGGTACCTCATTGAGCGTAAGCTCACCCCTTCCCGTACCTTTGTTTTCCTTACAGGGAACCACTTTTGGAACTGTGACTTTGAAGCATGAGTTGAGCTAGTTTAGATATTTTGTATAGCTCTTCAAAGGTTGGAAACCCTAATTGTACTTGCTCTTTTGAAAACGAAGCCCAAATTGTATTTTGTAGTATGAATACCTCGGATTGCACTGTATGTTAATTTGTTCAAGACTCCAATGTAAATATCTTAGGATCATATCACGCGTACTATGTTGGGTATGAGTGAATCGACTCCGTAGTCCTGGCGAGAGCTGGGCAGGCAGTCCGCCGAACCCTTTGGTTCGCCTTAGGGTGAGGTGGGGCTGTCACAGGTGGTATCAGAGCTGCTTCGCGTGGTCTCTGCGTGGAGTGAGCTTGGGCCAGTGGTGTTATGGTCCTGATTTCGTGAATGTGTCTAAGTGCTCGTTTGCGCATAAGCTATGAACCGTGCATGTCATAAGTGTAAAGATCTTTATCATGGGACTTGAGGAAGTTAGGTATGTTTGTCGTGTGGGAATCTTTAATACGGATGATTTACTCTTGGGACCAGCCGGCTCGAGTTGTGAATTATCTTAGATGGGATTCTTGTGCCCGAATACAAAAGAAATGAGAGCCTAGGTTAGAAAGGACTTGGGCGAACTAGAAATGTGATTCGATGGAATTTCGCGCAGTCTGTTCGGGTGTTGTTAAGCATGATTAACCTTGATTAAGATATAAATGGTGTTCTTCTCGTAGATTAAGGACGGAGCCCTAGAGGGGAAAAGCTTTTCGTTAGTTATTCTTGTACTTGTGATCTAGTTTGTCTATAGTACTTTTGGATGACCCCGCTGCTTTCATGGATTTTTCATATTTGTATCTAATTGATTGCTACTGTGTGGCTTGTTTGGTACAGTTATGTTATATATGTATGCTTTTGATCTGTGCGTACCTCTTGCTACTTGCTTTTGCCTACCTATGTTTAATATTATATTCCCACTTCGACCCTAGATTGATTAGACCAATGGAAGGCACTCGTAGTGGACGGGGCCGTGGGCGTGGAATTAGGCAACCTACATCTGAGAGGGGCACTGGAGAAACCTCATATGGACCAAACCCTGAACCTAGGGTTGACCCCAACGTCCAAATAGCTGCTGCCATGCAGGAAATGACTGATTTACTAGCCCAAGTGGTGCACCAACAGGGTCAAAACCCTAACCCCAACCCTGGGAACCCTGGTAATCACATAGAGGGTGAGGATAGAGCCCTTGAGAGATTTCAGAAGTTCTCCCCACCCAAATTTCTTGGAGGCCCTGATCCTGACGTGGCTGAGAAGTGGTTGGAGAAGATGATCGATATTTTTGCTGCTTTACACTATACCGAAGAGAGACAGGTGACATTTGCTGTCTTTCAACTAGAGGGAGCCGCCCGTTCCTGGTGGAATGTCATTCGAATGAAATGGGAAAGAGAACAAACCCCGAGGACGTGGGCGAACTTTATGAGAGAATTTAACACCAAGTTTTTCCCTCCTCTAATCCAAGAAAAGAAGGAAGATGAATTCATTCGGCTTCGCCAGGGAACTCAAACCGTAGCCGAGTATGAGAGTCAATTCACCCGGTTGTCTAAGTTTGCGCCTGAACTGATCGTAACCTAACAATGACGGATAAGGCGTTTTATTCAGGGACTAAATGTTGAGATTCAAAAGGATTTGGCGGTAGCTCAACTTAATACCTTTAGTGATGCTGTGGAGAAAGCCAGTTGGTTGAAGATGCGAGGCTACAAGTTAGAAACTTCCAAACCAAGAAAAGGGGCTTTCCTGGGAGCAGCTCAGAACAAGCGGATAAGAGTACAACCCCTAAAGTTGGAAAGGGAAATGGGGGAGTACGGCTACCGGGGCTGTCAGGTGGTGTCCCACAGGGGGGATCAGTCTCTGCTACTCGTGGTCCCTGTGAATATTGCGGAGGGCCAAATCATACGGAAGCAAATTGCTGGAAGAAAGAAGGAAAATGCTTGCGCTGTGGAAGCGCCGAACATCGGATTGCTAACTGTCCAGCTCGCCTGCACGAGCGGAGAGGAACTCTGCCACCAACCACGACCAACCCTGACCAGTCGAAGGGGGACAAGAATGGATCGAAAGTGGCAGCTCGAGTGTACTCCTTAGAACAACATCAAGTCTCTGACCCATTAGAGGACGTGGAAGGTAAGACTCTGGTATTCCACCGTTTGCCCATTAGAATGGTGTATCAGAATTACAATTTGGGAAGGAAGAAGAAACTATACCAAAGAATTCAATGAACCTGGCCAGTGAAGGGGTACAGATCTGTTAGCTAAGTATGATGCTCAATTTAATCGTGAGATGGAAGTAGTAAAATTTTTGTATTCCGGAGAAGGCGATGATAAGGAATTTCGAGGACGAAATTCTTTTAAGGGGGAGAGAGTGTGAGAACCCGTGGATTTTCTTATTTTCTAGACTTTGTTTTATTTAATTGCATGTCTTTTCTATGTTTCTTTATTAGAAAATTTTTTTTTTAGATAATTTTTATGAGTAAATGTAGTTCTAAAATTATTTTTCTAGTATTAATTAGTTTTTGAGAAATTAAGAGCGTATATCGGTTGTAGGACCCACTAGTGCGGTAAGTTTGATAAAATTGGGCCAATTAGGTTAAGTTGTGTATACCGAGTTTAATTTATCAGATGTTAAGAGATAATTAGAAGTTACCTAGATGGATTATTATTGGAGAGACAAAAGGATAGAGATGTGTTAAATGGAGTGACAAGTGTCACTTGGAGGTTAATTCTTAACTTAGTCAATTTTGACCAACTTTCTTGCTTTACCAATTTAAGTAAAAATTTTCAAAAATCATCCTCATTTTAAAGCTTCCTTGGCCGAACCTCTTGCTCCAAAAAAGAAAGGAAAAGCTCTCCAATCTCTTCCTCCAAACTTGCTCAATCCAACAAACCAACCGTTTAATCTTGCATTTACTCCATAAAAACCCTTAAGTGAGTGGTTGTGAGGTGATTAGTGAAGTTGTTTGGAGGATTAAGGTGCTAAGTTGCTCTTGTTCTTGGGTTGTTAAGGTGAGTAACTAAGGGACCTTTCTTGCAACTCAATAATGCTTAATTATTGACATGTGTGAGGTGAAGTGATGATTTTAGGTGTTGTTTCATGACTTTTGGTAGAATTTGGTGTATTTTCTATTTAATCATGATTTTTTCTGTTTTCATATGATTACTATTTTGTGGCCATGTATGATGGTTGGAAATGATCTAGAATGAAGCTAGAATGCGTAAATTGTGGTTGTTTGCGGAAAATTTCCGCATTTAACGGAAAAATTCGGATTTAGGGTTTCAATTCAACCATTCTGCCCGGTACTGTTACTCATAGTTAGAGGCCAAATTAGCCTTGGATTAAAACATAAAAGTTGTATAGAATGATATTTTAGAGTTACCTGAAAAATTTCAACTCAATCGGAGCAACGTAGCCTATGAAAAGACCAAAATACCCCTACTGCCCTGTTTCTATCCGAAACTGATAATCAGCTTCTGTAATTGGTTATTTTGACCGGGATTACTACTGATTTGGTTGTGGATGTTTTCTTACGAATTATAGCCTTGTATCTTAGCTTTCAAATGGCTTTAGAATCACTTGAATTGGAGTTGTATGTGCTGAGATATGACTGAATGAATCAGGACTGCCACAGTAAACTTCGAACTGGAACATCTGGGGTTATTTTGGTAAATTTGACCTAGTTAGGGTGAGAACTGGACTAAGTAGTCTTCATCAAAGTTATCGATCCCTGTATAAGCTTCGAAATTCCATAAGATTCGTCTTAATCTGATAAGCGTAACTTAAGTTACGATCTAAACACCGAGACATGTCAAACCTGCTTTTAGGCCTATTGTCTTTCAAATTGGTTTTCGGTTGCATTATTAACCTTGTGTTGTAATTGACTATATATGAAGGGTGTTGTGACCCTAATTAGATGTTTTTAATAGCTTGTGAATTATATTTGAGGTTGTGGTTGATTTGGGTTGAATTTGGTGTTGAATTGTAGGGTGAAAAGTAAGAAAAACGAGGGGAAATGCTGTTAAAATTTTCGCAGGAACCCCGAAGCAGTTCTGGGAAATCTACAATATCTGGATGTCGAAATAGCGGAATTGAGTTCTGTTTGTTGTGTTTTAAACTAGATTCATAGGGCTATGAACCGTGTAAATTTCAGTTTCTGGTTTGGTCTGTGGGATTTATGGTGATTTTTCAAAATTAACCGAAATCGTATACCTGCTCTGCCTTTTTCTGGTTAAGACAGCAATCTGAGGCTCGAATTTGATTGGCTTGTGATCTGAATCTTCTAAATATGTCTTCTGAGAAATTTTACCCCTTTGAGTCTATTTTCCAACGGTGTAAATTTTACCAATTTCGGACTTAAGAATCCTAAGATATGATTTTTCAATCAGGGGTGTGCAAAACTGAAAAAAAATCTGTTTTCTTGGAATTATTCTCACTTTCAATTTCACCTTGAGATATGAGCTAGTACATCATTGTAAGTATGATTTTGAGAGGAGTGAGGGGTTTTGGGGTCATGTATGTCCTTAGGACCAACCGTTTTCTTTTTTTCTTAAGCCGTCTTTTATTTTTCGTACTAGTATATAACTTGGAGAGGTACCTGACTAGTAATCGAACCTCATTTGTGCATCCTATTTACTCGGTTTTGGTTGAAGAAATGTCAATTGTTTTACCTTTGTTATTCTTAGGGTTTCACGGTGATTAGGCCACTTTGGGTGGAAATTTTTGGAAGTACCTGTACTTGAACTGGTGAGTGTACCACTCCCCTTATTTGTTACTTAACTTGATTTCTGCACTTGCAATCTGTGATCTGAATGACTGTACTATCCGTTTATTCTGTTTCACACTCGCTCTCTTGTCTGTCCATATGCCTATTTACTGTGTATAATCTGTTAACTGTATCTGAATCTGTTCGGACGTCGTTTGGAGGTTGGTATCCAACGACCTTTCTGTGACCTCTGAACTCAACACCTGTGGCTAGTGACTCAAGTCGGGCCGGCAAGGGCCTGGTCAATTAGATAACGAACCATAGTAGTCTGTTCTGGGAATCTTTGGGTATTAAGACTCTTGATTCCGGTATACTCGAGTATTACCATTACTGTTCCTGAATGGAGTTCGGGCCCGGTAGGGGTATGTTTGATGGACGGAAATTGATGTAAAGTGGGGTCTACGGATATGTTGGTTCTATTTACATTGACGGAGAGTCAACGGATTCGGATCAAGTACTGCAAATGGAAATCTGGCTCCTGAGAGCCACTTGTATCCTTTCCCTTTGAATCACGGTGTTTAAATGCTTTCCTTTATATTTGGTAAATGTATCTGATTGATTAAACGTGAAAGGCCATGAGTTTACCCCTATATGTTTGGTACCTCATTGAGCGTAAGCTCACCCTTTCCTGTTACCTTTGTTTTCCTTACAGGGAACCACTTTTGGAACTGTGACTTTGAAGCATGAGTTGAGCTAGTTTAGATATTTTGTATAGCTCTTCAAAGGTTGGAAACCCTAATTGTACTTGCTCTTTTGAAAACGAAGCCCAAATTGTATTTTGTAGTATGAATACCTCGGATTGCACTGTATGTTAATTTGTTCAAGACTCCAATGTAAATATCTTAGGATCATATCGCGCGTACTATGTTGGGTTTGTGTGAATCGACTCCGTAGTCCTGGCGAGAGCTGGGCAGGCGGTTCGCCTTAGGGTGAGGTGGGGCTGTCACAGGGAGGGCCTCTTATCCTAACTCAAGTACCAAAATCTTGCAATTGTTGACTGGAGCGTGGACTCGTCAACTCAACTACCAGGCAGGGGAATGTACCATACCTTAGGGTGGGAGGGCCTCTTATCCTGACTTGGTAACCACTTGCGTGACGTCGTTGGGTGAATCCCTCGACTAGGCTATAAAAGGTATACTGGAGTAATACCAAACTCTCTCGTGTGAAGGACGGGCCTGGTGGGAGTAAGTTGGTTGGAGCGTGTTAAGAAAAAAAAAAGAATCTACATGGACTTTAGATAGTGAGAGTTGACGGAGGTTCAACTGCGATTAATTTTGATCAAGTTCGTGGAAAATGGCTCCTGAGAGTCCTGTATCCTACTCTGTGCTGTTAAACGCTTTCCTACTTGTTGAATTTAAGCTTGGGGTTTTTATTTGCTATTTGTTTTATATGATTGCATGTTTGGGGCACCACTGAGCTTTAGCTCACCCCACGTTATTTGTTTTCCTGAACAGGTTTTGGCATTCGAGAGACTTGAAGTCTGCCTTTAGTTTTTGTGAATGTTGTTTTGAATCGGACTATGTATCTTTTGTCTTAGGTTGCCACTTGAAGCTGGAAAAGTGCAAACCCTAAGTTTTGTTTTGATTTGTATGAATGTATTTGAATTTTATGATTTCACTTTGTGGTTTGAAATGTATAAATATAGTTGTGTGTTAAACTGGTGGGAGGTGTACTTAAGAGTGAACGTTCAGACGTCCAATGGCAATGTTATCTCTGAAGTTAATGTGTCCATAGTATTCTGGTCGTTTAAAGGTTTGGCTTGTTCAAGTGACGAACTTTGTTTTGGTTTAAGTTATTCGTCGGAGGGGTTTAGTCGGTTTCCTTGCGTAAGTCCTAGCGAGAGCTAGGCAGGCGACCCGCCAACCCTTTGGTTCGCCTTAGGGAGAAGTGGGGCCGCCACATTATTGATACGGAGTATGCCGAGTCTAGAGAGTATATTAAGAGTGCATGTGATTATGTTGAGCCATTCTTCTTTTTTCACTGAGATTTGGCAAGATGTTTCTATTGACTATAGGCGCTATGATCCTGGCCAATCTAAGAGTTCTTTCCTCAAAGACCCAAATTTCCATTATATTCAGCATTTTCTAGCCTATAGTTATTCGAGTAGGAAAGATAGTTCGGGGACATTTTTCAAGCCTGAGTTTTTCTTCATTTGGTGCATGCTTAAAAATGTTACGGTTAATTTGGGTTATTGGTTGGCTTCCCAATTTAAGTCGGTGTTAGATAAGAAAAGCAAACCACTAATTCTGGACTCCTATATCACTCATTTAGCAGTTCATCTAGGGGTTTTTGATCTCTCTGACTATGATTTACATATGGTGGGTTTTTGATCTCTCTGACTATGATTTACATATGGCTTGTCACATGAATCCCTAAAATATGGTTTGTCTAGAAAAAATGGATGTAGTGAATCAGGTTGATGGCAGGTGGCAGCTTACTCTTCCGGGCCCTAGTTCTAATCGTGTTGGCTCTTGATCCTGCAATGACCCAGAAAAAAAATTATTTTCTCACCTCCCAAATATTTGTATTTCTATTTAAATTAAGTTTTTGCAAAATTTGCATTCATTAAGTGTTTTACTTGTTAATTGATAAAAGAGTTTCTCTTGTTTATTTTAACTTTCGAGCGATTAAATTCTTGAAAATTATTGATTTTGCAACTTATTGGTGATTTTGGCCAAAACCCTAGGAGAATATAAGTTGAGACATTGGTAGAGTTAAGAAAGATTTTGGGAGTTAAAAGAAGGTTAGAGGAGCTAAGGGTGGATAGTAGAAAGGTTAAGTGGGAGACACTATTGGACACTATTCAAAGTTGATCTTGCAATTCTTGTGGCTTGTATATTACCTCCAAAAACAACCAAAAGACCTTCATTTTTTCTTCTTGGCTGGCCGAAACTTGAGAGAGGAAGAAAGGGACAGAAATTTCATCTTTCTTGAAAATTTTAAAGATCCAAACTTTTCTTCCACCAATCTACTTGCACCTTGGAAGATCTTGAGAGAAAGAGTCTCATAAGGGTTGATCTTGCCATCACCTTAAGTTAATCTTACTAGGGTTTAAAGCTTTGAAGAGGTAACTGACTAATCTACTTCACTCTTTTATTTTCAAGCAATTGTGGACTAGATTCAAGTAGACTTGTAACTTGAAAGATTGAATCTTTGATGGGTTTCTTTGAAACCTTGATTTAGGAAGAGAACTTGAGAAAAAATTTCTTGTGTCTCCATGGCAAGCTAGGTAGAGGACTTGAGATTCATTCTTGTGCTTTTATGATGAATGTTGTGATAGATTTTAATGCTTTAAAGCTTGATATTCTAGCTTGTGTGTAAATTTCTTGGAAAGCTTAAATCTTGGTTGGATTTTGTTGCACATTGTGGTGGAAAAATTCTGTTTTGAAAGCTTCATGCTGGCCGAAATTTTTGAGTGTTGTTAGCCCTTATTTTTCAAGAAATTTGGGGGGAAATCTTGCTCCACAAACTATGTAGACATTAAACTTTGGTTGCAAGTTGGATTTGAAAAAAAAACATGAGCTTAAGTGAGAAGGTTGGGTCAAGTGTTGCTGAAAATTTTTCCCGCAGGACACTCTAAGCAGTCTTGGAAAATCTATCGTATCTTGGTGTAGAAAAATCCAAATTTAGTTCTTCTTGTTGCGTTTGAAACTAGGTTCAGAGTACTTTCTACCGTTTAAATTTCATAATTTTTCTTAATTCTTATGAATATCTATGATTTTCCAAAGTTGACTGAAGTTTCACACCTATTCTGTTTTTCTACCCGATGAAGCAGCAAATTGAAACTGGAATTTCACTGATTTGTGGATAGAGTCTTACAAATGTGTCTTCTGAAAAAATGTAGTCCTTTGAGGTAGTATCCAATGGTATAAAGTTTACGATTTTTGGACTTACGAAACTCAAGATATGATTTTTCAAATAATGTCGCGCAAAGCTGAATTTTCTGGTTTAAAACAAAAACGTTCTTTTAAGAACTTCTAACTTTCTTTTGAAATTGTTAGTCCATTTTAAGTTTGATTTCATGGATGGATATAGGGTCTCTTGTGACTTTAACCCCTCATTTTGAATGGTTGTTTTTGAAACATTTAGACCCCTCTCGATGTATTGGTTTAAATGGTTAAGTGAATAATTTTTTTCTCCTTATGTGCTAAGTAACTTAGAGTATACATGAGTGATGGTTTAAAGGGGGGTTTTTAGTTAAAGACGGTTTGCATTTGGTGATTGTTGATTGAAATTGTTTTAGGTGTCCAAGAGGATTACGAAGGGAATCCCGGCGCGGAACCGTAAAGGAGTTGCGTGCTCATTTGCTTTTGGTTGTGGTGAGTGTCAAGTGCATGTTTCTTGATATCTTGATTTGAATGATACCACGTGTTATGTATTCACTATTGAACTTGATGAGGTGAGGGTGTACTTTATCACACTCGTCCTCCCTTTCTTGAATAATTTTGTACTTGCTTGACACTTGAGTGACCTGTACTTGTGCTTGTGCTTGACCTGTAAGTGCTGAGCGGAAGCATGTACCACACTCAATACGAGTGGGAGGTGCCTCTCATCCCATCTCAGTATCTTTATCATGATTAAGTCGATTGGAGAGTTATCTCATCAACCATACTTATTCTTGCGTGGGTATATTCGAGTATCACCAAAACCCTTGTGGACGTGCGAGCCCAGTAGAGGGTGAAACGGTGGATAGAGATTCGTGTCAGGTGAATTCTACAGACTTGTTACTTGCTTGGTTGACGGAGTGTCAACATTGGGAAATTGTGGTTCAAAGGTACCGGCGTAGCATGAATTGTGGATTTGACTCCTGAGAGCTTCTGTATCCTTTATTGATAGTGCTTTTGTTTCTCTTGTGAATTTATACGTCAATATCATAGCTGCCTTTCTTGATTTCTACTTTATCAGTGCTAGTTGTACTTGTTTGATTGCTTGTCTTTCTTGGCCTCACTAAGCATTAGCTCACTCCTTTAAATTTGATTTCCTTTACATGATTTTGAAGTGGAGAGATTTTTTTGAAGACGCTAGCCTTGACTATATTTTGGTCTAACTATGGATGCAAATGATTTAATTGATCTTTTGATAGTTGAAATTTGGGACGCTGGATGTAATTTTGGAATATTATGGTGTAGTTAATGAATGACATTTTGAAGGAAGTGACTTCTTCTATATATTAGTAACTAGTTGGTTGGGTAGTTCTAAGTTATATATTTGGCTCGTAGTAAGTCCTAGCGAGAGTGAGGCAGATGGCTTGCTAAAATCCTAAGATTCGCCCTAAGGAGAAGTGGGGTCATCACAGATCCACCTCGGTCATAGCAGGCGGCAATCCTGGCTAGTCAACCTCAGCGCCTCCCCCACCGTAATCTTGGTATGCCAAGTTGAAACACCTACGTGCACAAGTTCACCATATTGATAATCGATTGACTAATATTGCACTTTACATGTCACAGATGACTCAAAATTTGGCGGCATATTTTAACCATGTGGGTTTCACTCTACCTTTTGCCCCTCATTCGTAGCTCTCCGTGGCCCCCTACCTCTTCAGGGAAGTTTCGTTCCTCCTTTCTCTTCTTTTATTCTTTATTGCTTACATTGGGGATCATGCAAGGTTTAGGTGTAGGGAAGGGGAGTATAGTACAGCGGTATTGATCATTTTAGGTGTTGTTATTTTATTTTTGTCATTTTTATGCATTATTGTGGCTAATTACGATCAATAAGGGTTAGATGTCTCAAAATTTTCTATTGCTAAAGTTTTATATGATAATGTATTAAGTATGATGTGGTGAAGTCTAATGGCATCTCTTTGGTGAATATTTGAGATTTTGTGGCTTTTGCAATTTTTGGTTAACTTTTCTAGGCATTATGAATAATTTTCTGGCATTTTTCATGTAAATTGGTTCAACTATTAATCTTAGTTCTCCATGTTTGGGAAATGAAGTGGGCTTGTGGTCTTTAATTTTATTTTTGGTACTTATTTGTGAAAAGTATTTGGTTATATTCTGTTAGTTATCGCTACCTAGTAATTGGGAGTCTTCATCAAAAGTGTCGACTTTTGCATCAAAAAGTGGCGATAGCTATGAGTACGTGGTCATTAAGTAATGAGAGCTGAGTAACCGGGTTTCTTCATTTGGTAGATGTCGAAGTTCGTGTCAAAAGACTTAAATGATTAAGGACCAAGCTTTTTCCCCTAAAAAAGAAAAAAAAAACTCAGGTATGGGGATATTTTAGAAAAGGAAAAAAAAAGAGGACGTGCAAATAGTGAAAAAAATTTTAAAAAAATTTTAAAAAATGCATAATGAATGAAAAAGTATGTGAATGATTATGTTAGTCTGCTGATCCATGGGTTTTAATGTTGAGATTTTGGTTAATAGTCGAACCATTTGTTGACGAATGTTGGTTGAATATTTTATATTCTTAGATTAGTTAGTCAAGAATTGGAAGAGTCCTTAGTTTTAAAAACTAACCAGAGAGATAGTTCTTAGAAACTAGCCACTAATACTTGACATATGTTTTAATTATATCTTGACAATGGATGATTTGGGCGATAGCCGCTGTTTGAGCTCAGTTACTTAATTGGTTGTTCTCATGCTTAAGGACAGGCATGGCTTAGGTGTGGGGGGAATGCTTGATTGTTTTATAGGTATTTTCTTAACTATGTGAATTCCTTTTGTCCATTATTGTTTTGTTAAACCTTGAAAAATGATTCGTGACTATTGGCAAAATTTTAGGGTTCAAAACTGTCCAAATTTTCATAAGATATATGACTTAAAGTCATGCCTTTCATGTGTTTGAGAAAATGCCTAAATGGAAAATCAAATTAAAGCAGCAAATTTTGTGTATATATTTTCTCAAAATGGATGATCATTGCTAATTTACTGCCTGAAAATGTTTTGTTAGTTAAACTTTTGAGGTTTTTGCATCCAAAAAGCAATGAAATGGGTTTCTTAAATTGGGGTCTATTTTTACTTTAATTTGTTCAATTGATTGATGTTTCTTGTTAAATTAAGGTTATTGTTGAATTATAGAAGCCATAAGAGTTGTTTTGATGTGTGTTTTGTGAGTTTTGGTGAAGAATAAGATGAGTTTTAAAAATGGGAGCCGGTTGCAAATTAACCTTTTCACCACTTTTTCTTCATTTTTATAAATAACTAATTCTAGAAATGAATTCTATGCAAAAAAAAAATGGAGTTTGAAGTGGTATTTTAATGAATTTTGGAAATCATAAAAATTCGTCGGCGACTGACGGCCTACAACGGCGATATTGCCAATGAGAAGCTAGGTCAGGCCGGAGAGGGAGAAGAAGAAAGTGAGGAAGAAGGAGGAGGAGAAGAAAAAGGAAGAAAATAATGGGCCAAGTTCTATTTTTTTTATTAGGCTTGGTGTTGGGTCTTAGGAATAAAATTAGGTACCTTTGTTTTTTTTAACCTACTTGGACATCTACTTAGACCCGTTTGTTTATATGAGATAATTTGCCTTTTTTTTTTGGGGTGAAAGTGGTGTGACTAGGCCTGTCAATGGCTTGGGTCTAGATTCGGATCCGGCTCGAACTTGGTAATTTTTTTCGGGTACGAATAGAGATATAATTTCATTTATCCAGACTCGAACCCATTTACTCTAACAAAAAAGCGAGCCAAATACGGAATGTAGCATTCTGATTCGTATTTGACCCAAACTCGTTTAAATTGATTAATGATTATAAAATATATATACTTATTAATACAATAATACTTCTATTCTCAAATTACCCAAAGCCTAATATTCCAGCGCACATCTCTCTCTTCTCTAGCTCCGTCATTTTCAAGCTTCCAATCAAAATCCCTCTCTCTCTCTTGCTAGTTGGTCCACCATTTCCAAGCTTCTAGATTTTTCTCTCTCTATCTTGCTAGTGGGTCTGCTGTTTCCAAGCTTCTAGTTCCAGATTTTCCAAGCGTCCAGCTTCAAGTTCCAACATCGACCGCGGTGACACACTGTGACGCCCCCACTTCTCCCTAAAGCGAGCCAAAGGGTATCCGCGGGACGCCTGCCCAACTCTCGCCAGGACTCAGTACAAATCCCGTCCAAACTTAAAGTCTAATACTAACAATGAAAGTCGAAATAAAGGTACGAAGTCATTTCCATACATAAAGGTTCATTCTTACATCACAAATTCAATATACAATCACTTTCCCAAAATATGCAACTTTCAAAATATGTCTAGTCGATTACAATCGAAACCTTAATGCAAAAGTGTCTCAAGCCGGCTTTTCCATAACTCCTTCCATTTCGGTCCCTGTTAAGGAAAACAAATCTAATGGGATGAGCTAACGCTCAGTGAGGCCAAGAAACACACATGCAGACACATAGTTCAAGTAACAATCACGTTTACCCAGTAGGTACACTGTAAAATTCAATTAATTGACATTTCAAGTAGGGAAAGTAAATAGAAACAATTCAAGGATATTGAAGCTCTCAGGAGCTAAGTTTCACTTGTTTCACCAAACCTCGATCGAATACCTTCCCGTGGCGACACTCCATCAACCGGTTCAGCATTTAAGTCCGTAGAACTCTACTTACTTAATAGTTCCATCCACCATACACCGCACCGGGCCCGAACTTCTATAAAAGGCACTACTACGCGAGTAGGCCAAGCAAGATCTCTCAATAGATCAAGCTTATAGTTATCTCATGGTTCACCAAGCTCCTCGATCAAGCCCTTGCTGGCTCGAGTCACAAGGTCGGCCAATTGAGATTTGGGCGTCCCCACAGTTCAGTTATAAGTCGAGGAGATTCACTCTAATGACATCCAGTCATCCAAATACAATTTAGTTATGAGCAGTTCAGTTCAGTTATGCAGTTTAGTTAAAAGAGAATGAGTGCAATAAAGTACACACTCGACTCAATAGTTATCAATTATTCAATCCATAAGAAACAATTCACATAATTGCAACAAAATATGCACTTGACACTCACCAATTCCCAACAAAGTGAGTGAAAAGTCTTTAATTATCCGTTTCGGGATTCTCTTCGAGGCCTTCTTGATCGCCTGAAAAAATGACTAACAATCACCCTCACATTTTCACAAATTTCTTATCAATTAAGGAAGAACAAACACTAGCTTTAAAATTCAAATAAATGTCCTTATAAGCTTCACTTTATCGAAAATCAAGATTCAAAAGTGAGGAGTTTAAGGTTACTAAGGAAACTCATATTCCCCATGAAATCGGGTTAAAAATGTTCAATCAATATCAAGAAAAGAAGTCAAGTTCCCAAAATTGCATTTTCTAAGAAATCGGCAAATTTCAGTTTTGCATGCCAAACTTAGAAAAATCAGATCTTGCACTCAGTAAGTCGAAAATTGGAAAAATTTATACCGTTGAAAACTAGATCCAAAGTACTAAAGGTTCCTAGAAAAAATTTTCCAAGATTCTAAACGGAAGATAATCATTTTTCAGCTCAAAGTGGCTGATCTGAGCATACAAGACAGTTTCAGTCTTGTTTTTCGGCAAATTTTGGAAATTTGGTAAAATTTACATAAAGTGAACTAGCCTCTAAAATTCACAAAACTATTAGAGCTCCAATCAAGGTTTTAAACACAACAAATGGAACTATATTCAGAGTTTTGAGCATCAAGATATAGTAGCTCAAATTTGGCCAAAAACGATGACTGTTTGGTCAATTTTCCAGATTTGAAGAACAACTTTGGCACATCATTTGCATATCGAAATGGTCTTAGATTGACACCAAAATTGGTACAATTCAACTTCCATATGAGGACTACTCCTCTATCAAATTTCATTTGAAAACTCGTACGGAAAGGTAGTTAACAAAACTACCAAGGTTCAAGGAATTTCTAAGACAAATCTGTCTTCTTGCTTTCTTTTCCTTTTCAAACATCTTGCACCACGAAATCAGTCCCATTTTGGTTAATTTGTGAAACCAAGGTCCAAGAAACATTTCATAAGCAGTTCATAGTTGATTGTCATCAAAATTTTCAAAGCAAAGGATCTAACAAACAACCAAATCAGTTGGCCAGCAAAAAGTAGAGTTTTCCAGCTCTGCTGTAGTTTACAAATTGTACCATATCTCACTCAATACAACTTCGAATTGAGAATGGTCGGTGGCGTTAAAAACTAGATTGAAAATTCTACATTTCATCAGAACAAATCATTTTGAAAATCAATTTTCAAGTATGAGAAATAGAGCCACAAAATGCAGCTTTTACCTTTCTCTCTGATAGGCCAACAGAACAGGGCAACAACTTTGCCGACTCACTACAGCTCACTCATTTCGAACCAGAAAGTAAATTTTATACTGTTGGAAATCTACAACTGTCTAGTTTCAAATTCCACAAACGGCACTCGATTTTGACATCTGTACAAAAAAATATGTTTGATCAAAGGGACACTGTTCAAGCTGTCCGAACACAGTTTCCAGATTTGATTAAATTTCGAAATTTCATGTTTTTCTCGACCAATTCAAATGATGTTTGGTAGAAACTTTCCACACACCATATACAACATATATACATCAGTTTCACAGCAAAACAACCCACAAAATTTTGAAATAAAGGCATGGTAAAACAGGACAGATTCGGCCCAACATTCCTATGCAATTTCCTTCGATCTTTCCTTCAATTCTCTATCCATAATCATCTTAAACAACTCAAACCAAGCATTATATCATCATATCATCCCATACAACCAAGTTGGGAATTCATAGAGCAATCCAATCCAAGTAATAACAACAATAATGAAGCTACAAGCTTCAAAACCAAGGATAAAACCCATTAAAGCCAAGAATGAAAGATTGGATGGTGTTGGATGGTTACCTCCTAGATTTGAGAGAAACCAGAAATTTTTGGCACCAAAAGCTCCAAGAAAACAGCCAAGATGAAGTCTTTCTTCTAGCTTAAGTGAATTCCCAAGTGGTTTGTGAGTTGGATGCAAAGTTTGAGATGAAATGGAGGAAGATTGGTGCAAGAATGGTGGAGAGCTTCTTCCTTCTTCCCTTGCTGCTTTGGCCGGCCAAGATGAGAGAGAAAAGAGAGGTTTTGTGTGCTAAAACTTGGGGAGAAAGAATGGAATAGTAGCTTTAGGTTGTGTGCAAAAAGTCAACTCTCACTAGTGGTCGCACGCGGGGTTCATAACACCGATTTCTCTCGGGTTTGTTAAAATTGTGCACAAAACCTCTAATGTAGTTCTTTAACCTTATAATTATTCACTCTTAGTAGTTTAAAATAAATTTCTTAAATCTCCATTTAACCGTTCCGGCTCGATATACGTGAAATTTCAATTCGCGCGCAATAAGGCGAACTTTAAAAGGAATTCATGTAACGATGATATAATTAACTATCCCTAGGGTAATTAATTATAAAATGACTATTTTAGAAATAAAACATGGGTCCTCACAAATATTAATTCCTCAAGTTTCCAATTTGTCGCGCGGTACGACTTTCGAGAAACTATCGATGTGCTCGCAATAAAAGATTTATTTAATTTAATCACATCTAATCTCTCAATTAACTCTTCTTAGTCCACTACTGATCATCCTTAATTCTCCAAAATCATTGCACTCTCAGATCAACTATCATCTCGAAGATGTGTATTTGTTATTCCTTAATAAACGAGCCTTCGAAAAATTTAAATTTGTTAACGAGACGTTTTAAAAGTATAAATAAGACATGGTTCCATAAAAATGAATTTAAATTGGTTGAAATAAATTATCCAGAGAAAACGGGTAACTAAATAATTAAATAAGCTAGTAATACAAGATAAAATGAGAAAATTTTCGGGTCCTCACACACTCTCTTTAGCAACGGCTGCAGCCTCAAAGAAGAGAATTTTCCAGTTCTTCATCAAATTTCCACCACTTTCCCAGGTAAGCTTTTGAATCCTTGCTCTTTAATTGAGAAGACTAATGAAAATTTATAGGTGTACCATAGTACTTTCTGGTATATCTAATAATTGGAGCCTAGAGGAGGATTCTGTGGTTCAACAGCTAAAAAATTTTGTGAACCAAATTTAGAAAATTTTGGCCACCCAATTTGTTTTGACAATGTAGTAGACTTTTGATACAAACATTAGTAGTTTTTGCCAACTTTTGTATGAAGCATGGATGATGGGATTATAGTCATTACTTGGAAGGGTCAATATCTATATGCTGATTATGAATTTTTCATATAAGTGATTTTGTCATATGCCAATTTGTTGAAGGTCAGCTGGAGAATTTTGACATTTTGGATGGATGGCAAATCATTAGTGAAGCCATAATTGTTTGCTTGTGTTGAAGAGTTGTTCACTTGCATGCTAACAAGCACCAAAAGGAAAATGAATGATGTAAAATAAAAAATGTCATGAGTTACTGCAAGTAGTGTACAATTAGCTAAAAATGATATCAAAACGGTTGATTCTTATCTGGTTATTCCAGAATTTTGTTGGTATCCGAGGCTGTTGATACAGATGTGCTAATATCAAAATTCCTGGCTATGTTATATTTGAAATTCTTTTATTAACATATTATATTTCACTCATTGCAAGATGTCATCTTTGCCTAGTAACCCAACAGGGCCAACACCAAGTAGCATAGCTGATGAAAATGAGGTTGTTATTTTGAATTCAAAAGATGAGGCTATGAAGGAAGATGATCCATATAAGAAACCTAGGGAAAAGAAATTGAAATCTAAAGTATGCTTTGATATGGATAAAGTTAGGGCTCCTACTGATATTGTTGACATATGTAAACATTGCAAAAAAAGGGTTGGGGATAGCTCACACAGGACAGGCCACTTGAAAAAGCACATAGATAATTGCATTGCTAGAAAACATAGGAGTGGAGGGTAGCAAGTACTTCAACTAGATAAAAATGCTTTGGATGATAAAGTTAAAGTTTTTCAAGTTTGATCAAGAGCGAAGTAGAATGGATTTGGCTAGAGCTATAATTAAATAACTTTCCTTTTAACATGGTTGAGCATGAGTACTTTGAGATTTTTCTGAATAATTTGTAACCAAATTTTAAGTTGGTTTCTTGAAATATAGTCAGGGCAGATGTGATCACTGTTTATATTTGGATGTAAGATAAGTTTCACTACTGATATTTGGACATCATATCACCAAAAATTTGCCTATGCCTATTTGACAGCTCATTATGTTAATGAACATTAGGAATTGGCAAAGAAAATTCTTGCTTTTAAATCTATTCCATATCATCATGATGGTGAAACATTATTTAGATTTATCTCTGATATCATCTTGGAATGGAACATTGACAAGAAGTTGTCCTCTGTTGTTGTTGACAATGCATCTTCAAATGATTCAATGATTAAATATTTGAAATCATGGTTCTTGGATAAGTCATTACTCAATTTAGGAGGTAAACTTTCATGTTCGATGTAGTGCATATATTCTTAATTTCATTGTTCAGGATGGATTAGCTATTGTTGGGCATTTGCTTCATAAGATCTGGGAGACTTTAGAATACTTGAAAAAGTCTCATTCTTCTTATCAAAAGTTTGAGAATGCAATTAATCAATGTAAGTTTAAAAATAAAGAAAATGGTGGGTATAGATGTTTTGAATAGATGGAATTATACTTTCTTTGAGATTGCTTTGCCTTTAAAGGAAATTTTTGTCGTTTAAAAAAATGGATAGAAATTACAAGCTAAGTCCTTCAGAAAATTATTGGCAAGTTGCTAGTGTTGTTTGTGATTGTTTGAAAAATTTTGATGAAGCCATGTCATTTTAGTGGTATTAATTTTCCCACAGCAAATGTTTTTTCCTGATATATGTAATCTTTGTCTTAAGTTGAGGCAATGGGAACTTAGTGAGCATGCTTTTATTTGAGAAATGGCTATCCCAATGAGAACTAAATTTGAGAAATACTAGGAAGAATGTTGTTTGGTGTTGGCTATTGCTGTGGTGTTTGATCCTAGATTTAAGTTAGCTTTGATAGAGTATTATTATAATGCTTTTTGTGGAGAAAGTGGTCAAAGACATGTGGACAGGGTTCGTAATGCTATTGCTGATCTATTTGTTGAATATGGAGATGACCTTGCTCTTTCTTTGAGTTATATTGGAGATAATATAGGAGAAGGGACTTTTAGTTCTAGAAACAAAAATGTGGATGTAGAAGATGATGATGATAAGTTGTCTGATTTTGACAAATGGTATCGACAATCTTGTTCTTCTACCATTCTTTCCAGGCAAAAATCTAAATTGCAATCAGACTTCGATGAGCCTGTATTTCCAAGAAAAGATGATTTTGACATACTAGGTTAGTGGAAGGTGAACAGCCCAAAACTTCCGATTCTTAGTGAAATGGCTCGTTATTTTCTTGCAATTCCAGCTACTACTATGGCATCAAAATCAACATTTAGTGTTGGAGGAAGGGTAATTGATGAGACTCATGCTTCTTTGCTTCCTGATGTCATTGAAGCTTTGATAACAACTGGTGATTGGTTACCGTTGAAAAAGAAAAGATGTAAGTCCTTCATGTTTATGTTTTTATAATTTGTTTTTTTGTTTCTTTTGTTGTTTCTTCTTTTTAAATCCATATTACTAGCTTGTTTGGTTTGAATTACTCAAGTAAGGCATTCTAATTTCTTTCTCTTTGTTTTCTTACAGTTACTTGAAAAAGATTTGGGTGATTCTTTTAAAGTTCTCAAGTTAGAGTGGTGTATTTGAGTAAGGCCAATTTGATTTCTTTTCTTATTTGGTTTTTGTGTATTAGAAATCAATTTACAAATATATTTTTTCTCATTTTTTGGCAAAAAATTGTGAAACTTGAGAGCCATGAAGAGTCTTGAAATTTACAAGACAGTAAAACTTCATGAATTGCACTGAGTACTTTTAAAAATGCTTGGATGATGTATTTGATATTTAACGTTTGATTGAACCTTTTGTGAGAGCCCGAAATTTATTGTGAATTTCATGCTTTTGTTTTAGAATTGAAGGTGTTGTGTTTACTTGTTACTTGTTACTTGTTTCTTGTGATTAAATAACTTGGATGTACCCTATATTAGTGTTGGATCAACCTTTATAGAAATTAACACTAGTATAAGAAATTAGTAGGAACATAACATGAGAATATAGAAGTGAGGGGTAATTGTTAGAATAACTCTTGACAACTCACATATGTTTGACAAGTAAAGATAGACTTACCTTGCAATTTTATTCATTTAGTTATCTATTTGTTTATTTATCGACTTGATAATGATTTTGTCTTAATGCTTTTATTAAATTTTACATGTGGGAGTTTAGTGGGGGAAAATGTGATTTTCTTTTTGTGGGGTGTGAAAGGAACTTTTGGGAAAAAAGAGAGGGTTTAGTGCAATAAGGAAGAGGTAGGATACTTGGAGCTAGAAACATCTAGATGGTGACATGTGTCACCATAGCCATCAAGTGTTAACTTCTTTGACCAAACCTTAATCTTACTTTGACCAAGCTTTCTTACCAATTATCCTTTCATTACTTATCTTAAACCTAATAAACCAACACAAGATAAAGAGATTAGAGAAATTGGAAGCTAGAAATCACAAGGAAGTGACACTTGGCGAAGTAGGGACCAAGTTTTTGTTATAAGACACCTTTGACCAATCTTGTCTTACCATTTTCTTTCCTTTCTTGACTTGAGACCATACAAAATAAAAACCAAGAGAAAAAAAAAAAGAGTAAAGGCCGTGAGCTTGAGGAGAAAAGGGAAGAAAAAGATCCATTCCAACTAGCTTCAATTTTGCTTGGACTTTGAGGGGAAAGGAAGAAGATAGCTTGGGGTTTCCACCAATCTTTGCTTGAGCTTGGAAAAGGGAGAAGATTTGGTGAGTGGATTAAGTTTCATCTTGATTGGAAGGCCAAAGAGGTAAAGTGTTAGGTTGTTTTTCTTTCTTTACCTTATGTTGGAAACAAGTTGGATTTTTGGATTCAAGGTAAGATTTTATGGTGAATCTTGAAAGATTATGAGTTGATGATTATGATGCCTTATATTTGAATTCTAGAGTTTGATTATGCATATGATTGTGGTGTGATTATGATGGCTATTTTGTTGTGATTATGGGTACATATGTATCTATGGTTATGTTGGCAATGAAACCCTATGGAGTTACTAGATGTTTTGGGCTGAATTTGGGACGATGAGTTGGAGGAAAGTTGGAAAATTGGGAGGAAAATTTCTGGTTGCTGGCCGAATGGGAGGGCTGCAATTGCAGCCTTTGTTTCAAAATTTTCTTGATTATTTAGGCTTGGTTTTGCTCAAAATACTTTATACTACTTTAGCCTACAAGTGTGTGCTGAAATTTGATCAAAATCATGCATTTTAAGTGGCTTAAACCTCACCATTTTTTTACCAAAACCATAGCTGGAATTTGTTCAAGCTGGCCTAGAGAAGGAGGGACCAAAACTGGACTGTTTACCCTCTTTTGTTGATGTAACTTTGGAAAAAATTGCTTTAATTACTTGCTTAGATGTTGATTCATGTATGTGAGGCTGATTTGAGCAAAAAGATTGAGCTTTAAATGGTGAAATTGTAGTTTGCTTCAAGATATATTAGTTGTTGAACTTTCGCAGTGGTCACTGCACAGACTTGGGAAAACTGCCATATCTTAGTGTAGAAAAATCCAAATTGAGTTCTACTTATTGCGTTTGAAACAAGATTCAGAGAACTTTCTACCATGAAAATTTTAGAATTTTCTCAATTCCTATGAATATCTGTGATTTTCCAAAGTTGACTGAATTTTCACACCTGTTCTGTTTTTCTACCTGATGAAGTAGCAATTTGAGACTGGAATTTGACTGATTTGTAGACAGAATCTTACAAATGTGTATTCTGGGAAATTGTAATCTTTGAGTCTATTTTCCAACGGTATAAAGTTTATAAATTTTGGACTTAAGAAACTTGAGATATGATTTTTCAAATAGCATCGCGCAAAACTGGAGAAAATTCTATTCTTCGAAAGCTGTTCTTGCTTTCATTTCCAACTTCAAGTTGGAGTTGTTGAACCTTTTTGAGCTTGATTTTATGATTGGAGTGGAGATAACTCGGTTGGTTTGGAGGTGTTTTTTTTCCTTTGAATATGGTGGTTTGGAGTAGTGGATCTTATGGCACTTTACATACTTGACTTTAGGACTTGAAAGTGAGGCCGGAAGTACTCCTAAGGCAAACACTTAAGCTTGTTGCCGTGGTGAGTGTTCCAATTACAAGTCCCATGCTATTTGTTGCTCAAATATGACTTGTATATGACTTGTTACTTGAATTGACTTATTAGTGCATAGGTGAGTGTGTACTTTATCGCACTCGACCTACCTTGACTGAATTCTTGTTTTACTACTATAAGTGAATTGTTTACAAGTAAACTGATATTCATGCGCATGAGTTGAAAGTAATGGCCTGAATCCTAAACCCCATCGGCTAGTTATCGAGTCGAGCTAGTAAGGGCCTGGTCGATTAGATAACGAACCGTGTGTAGACACCAAATTTTGAATAATTTTATGTGGCATCTATTTCATGATTTTCATTTTAGATTGCTTGCATTCGTTGTTTATTTTTAATTTTTAGTTTTAGCTTTTAAGTTAAAAATTAGCGTAGAGTTTTTAAAAAAAAAGAAAAGGAAAACATCAAAAATATGTTGTAGTCATTTTGTTTTTATTCAATTCTTTCTTGAAAAGAAAAATTCAAAAAATAGGCTTTAGTTGGATTGGAAAAATGAAAAAAAAAGAGAAAAAGGGAAAAAGGAAAATTTGTTCACAAAAATATGTTTATTTCTTTAAATTCAATCTTTGGGCACATTAATTATTTTTATTAAGTTATTTTGAGAAAAAGAAAATGATGAAAAATGAGAATTTGGAAATTTTAAAAATGGCCTTTTTTGTTTAGTTTCTTTTGTTTAAAATTATTTTTGTTTTGTTATTATTATTATTACCTGGTTTGTGTAATTTTGTTATTATTGTTATTGTTATTTTTTTATTTATATTTTATTTTATCATTATCAAGTTGTGTAAAAAAAAAAAAAAAAAAATAATAGCTTGTCGCGGCATGCACGCTGCAATTTTTTGCAGCGTGCAAAGGACATCACAGCAGACAATTGGAGGGCTGGATCTTACAAGGGTAACAAGCCCCTCATCCTCATCGTTGAGAGGAGGGTTTAGGAGATTGGGAAGCTGATATAAAAGAGAAAGAAAAGGCTACAGCCGCAAGGAGGTTTTTTGGAGAGCATCGACAGGCTAAAAAAAACTGAGCGAGGGTTTTGGGGGAGAGAGAGTGAGCGGATAAGAAAACCCGAGAGAAGGCGGAGAGAAAGGGGGTTGGGCATCGAGTGATGGCTAAAAAATCTGAAGGAAGAACAAAGCAAGCAAGAGATTGGCAGCGTGGGTTCTGAAAGAAAAGAAACGAAGAAAGCAAGAGGGAACTTTGGGTAGGCCGAGAGAAAGAGAGAGCTTCATCGTAGGGGGCTGGGCATCGAGTGACTGCGGCAAAGATTTGGAAAGGCTAGTGACGGCTGGGAAGGTTTTGGTGGAGAGCAAAAGAAAGAAACAGAAGGAGAGGTAAAGGCGACTGGGTTTTAGAGGCAGAGGTAGCTACGGGCTAAGTTTCTGGGGGGAGCTAGCCAAGTGGGGATCTGAAATGAAGAAAGTTGCAGCAGAGGTGAGCGGCTGAGTTGAGCAAAAGGGGTAGGAGAGTTCCCTGGCGGCGGAGAGAAAGAAAAACAGCTTTGAGAGCTACGGGAAAAAGGCAGCAAAGAAACTAAGGCTAGGGAAACTGGCGGTGGAAGCAAGAGCCAAGGAGTGACGGCTAGAAAGACTGAGGGAGAAGGAAAGAAAAGCCACACAAAAGTGGCGGTGGTAAAGAAAGCCAGAACCAGAAATGATTTTCTGCAAAAATTTCGGCAGAACAGGCTGGTTTTCGGCACCCCTTGCGGCATGATTATCTCCTTTACAGTCATTTAATTCGTTTGGGTTTTGGTTTCTGCATCAAATACGAAGCCAGGGGAAGGATTTTTGTTCAGAAATGGTTCGCAGAAAGCACCTGGAAAGCCCTTGAATCTGGCTCCCAAATCATCAGCTTGGCTTCGCGGGTGTGGGTTCGAAATCTCCATGAAGCCAATCCAGCAGCCTTTTTACGGAAATTCCTGACCTGATTTTGATCCAAAAGGCTTCATCAGGTACTCTTCTGAACTAGTTTTATAGTCCCTCTCTTTGTCATTTGTTGGTTTAGTCAGCTATCTTTCTTTCCATTTTGCTGCATTTTATGTCCGTGAGCCTTGCTGCGTTTTTTTTCTTTCATGTCGGTCAATTCGAATTTTCTGTTTTAATCCTGCAGCAAAACGTAGTACTTGGTTTAGATGATGATTGAGATTTGTTTTGTTCGTTTGTTTTGACTCGAAATTTTGATATTCGTTGGGACTTGTTTGCATGACAAAGTGAAAGAATGCCACGGTTGAAGGTTGCAGAAATTTCCAGATTTAGCATGTTTTTTCCCTTCTATGAAATTTTCAATTCTTGGGGTCTCAAAGTGGAGAGAATGCTTGGTGAATTTGTTACTTTAACCCAAGACAAAAATTCTCAGATTCGGTCAGATTGTCTGTGTTGATAAGAAATGGAGGAAGTTGCGGCAGTTTTTTGTTCTTCAAGTGTTTACATATTCTTCCAGAAATTTTGCACGAGATCTTTTCTAAACTTTCTACTTGTTTGGATGATGGTGGGTATGGTGTTTGCGCCTAATTTAAAGTGTGTGTTGGGTTTGAAATCAGAATTTTGAAAACCAGCTGCGCGTTTGGATTTTGTTTCGGTTGTTGAGAGCATCAGAGCAACACATTGCAGAAGTTCTCTTTGCATTTGATTTATATGATTCTGTGTTTTAACATGAAAGTTTTTATGGTGACAAATGAGATTAATGTGTGATTGTATTGTATTGTTGTCTGAGACATTGAAGTGTGGATTGTTTGAGATGATGACTTGGAAAGAAAACCGTAGCTGGAAGTTGCATAAAGCTTCATCACAGAAATTTGTTTGCAGAAGCATTCTTTACGTAGGTGCATGAAGCTTGCATGTAAATGGCTTTCACAAATTGCACTTTGACCTCCCAAGTTCCCTTTTGCTTCACTATGGCCCAATCAATTGCATAATTTCATCAATTTGATCCTTAGTAGTTTTAATTTTTGCAATTTCATCACTTGCTTTGTTTTAATTAATTACCATGCTTTGTTTCAATTGCACTTAATTTATGACTTTAGGAGCTTTATAACCAAGTGAGCTCGTGTCTGCCTATTTTCTTCAATTTTCCCAAATAAATTGGTACCTTGACCATTTCTTTTATTTTGGAGGATGAATAAGTGATTTCACTTCATTGGGGCCCGATTGCAAGGGAGGTAACCTCTATCTCCTTGATTTTCATTTCTCCTACGTGCTCCTATGTGCTAAGTGTGAATTGCATGTCTACTTCGCTTTCCTTACCTCCTTGTGTGCATTTACTTGCTTTTGCTTTTATTTAAGTTTTATGGGGTATGTGTACACCTCTTGGCTTGTAATAGATTGTGCTCGTAGAGCATCTGGTCCATTTCCCCTTCCCCTTGGTTGCTTGTTTTTGTTGCTACATGTTTAATTGCTTTAGTAGGCTCTTGCATCTAGTCGAGCATGCTAAGTGCTACGTGCTACGTGTTTACGAGTGTTTTGGCATGTCTACTTGCTTTCATAACCATGAATGAATGGAATGGATGAATGTACGTCACCACACTAGTCCAATGCTAGTTGTGGCTCATTAGGCCATCCCTTTTTGTTAGTGCATATCATTTGCTTGTTCACCACATATCATGCATTTTTCTTAGTTTTATCACTTGGCATGCTCCTCGAACCCCTTTTCCCTCCATTTTAGGATTTTTTGCATTTCATGCTAGTTAGGGTTCATTTGCTTGGAGAGTCCCCTTCCGATAAGGGAAACGAGCGAGTGTGGCTACTCGATAGCCTTAGCACGCTAGTTTTGCCTTCTAATCAAAGGGAAAATCAAGTCACGATTTAGGTCTCCCCGTACCCAATATGCATGAATTCCCTAGGCTCATGCATTCTCAATCCACTCTATCATTACACTTTCACTTTCGTCTCATTTGCACACATGCACCTTTTTATCACCTTCACTTGCACACAAACACTTTTTTGCCTTCACTTGCACACGAACACTTTTTTGTCTTCACTTGCACACGAACACTTTTCACCTTCACTTGCACACGAACACTTTTTTATCTTCACTCGCACACGAGTACTTTCATCTACATTCGCACACCTTCACTCTTATCTTATTACTTTTATCATTTTTCTCACTTCACACAAACTCACACTTTCACATGGCATGCATTCCACTCATTTTTCACGTCATTTAGGTTTAGGTGTGACCTCTCCAAAAGGATCATTATTGGGCTTCACAATTAATGTGATTAGCACCACTCAACCTTTGAAGAGAAATTTCCCCCAATACCCCTAGGTCTAGGTTTTTGCATTCATATAGACATATCCAATATGCGATACATACCTTGGGTAGAAAAATTAGGAAAAATGGTTCAAGTCACGCAACTAGCCTTGGCTAGGTCGAAGGGGTGCCTTGGATTTTTATCCTTGCCTTCCCCTTCGTCAAATGTGACCCCCGATCCCTCTTTTGGTTACGTAGACCCAAAGTTCTCAAAAAGGGTTTATTTACTTTTTTTATTCAAAAACAAAAAACACTTTTTGGGTGACTTGGTACACCCTAACTCTATACCAAGTGGCGACTCCATTTTTGATACAAAAAAAACCCTTTTGAACTTCACTTGGCCAAATCGTCGCATTCTGAGTCCCATGGCCTTTTACTTTTCATTTTGCACACGTTCACACATTACACACCACACACCACACAATTCAACTCGAATCGAAAAGTGGGGCGCGACAGTTGGCGACTCCACTGGGGAGTTCCTAAGTGGGTCCAAGCATTTGACTTAGCCATTCGTTTCCTTTTTCTACCCTTTTTATGCATTGCATTTGGATATTAGGGTTGCATTTTTCATTTTTAGGGCCTTTTGCCTCGCGCGCATATCCAACTATTCCCTCACTCACGTATGTGTGATTGGTTGATTGGATGTTGTTTACTTGATTATCTCGCGCTTGCATTGCATTTGGGGGGGTGTGTCACCTTTAGAGCCTCGCGTGGTTCTCACCCCTTCCCTCAAAATAGGGAACACTTCATACGTGCACGTTTATTTACTGTCATCCCATTTTATTTTATTTTTCGTGGGCGCCATCCCACACCGCCTTGTAGGACTAGGATCGATTGCCTTGGGTAGGCGGATGGTGTGCTCTGCGCCCATAGCGCTACCTAAGGGATCACTCGAGCCACCGACCAAAGGCCCTGGGAGTGATGACCCTTCGCCTTTAGGTCTGAAGGCTTGGGAGCCGAAGCTTTATCGAGTCTAGGCATTAATGAACCAAACCTCATGCATCCATGTTAGCATTTGCCTAGGTAGAGTCAGCCTCACCCTTTTAAGCACATTAGGCACGAGGGAAGGGGTTCCACCCCTTTTGCTTGTTTTATTGTATTTCTTCTTCTTAATTGCTCCCAATGTGTTATGTGTACTATCAATTGCACTAACCATTTCTTTGTTTTCTTGGCCTGCATTCATGTGCCATAGCAATAAGAGGCCTCTTTGGCACTCTTTTAGTGACTCACCCACTAGATAACTCACATGTTTAAATTTCAGTCATTATACTTAATAAATACATTTCATTTTAGACCTTTTTCCTTCGATGCATTATTTATGTCCTTTAGGTCGTATTTGTCACATATTTACATCGCTTTAATAAACTGGCATCACGCATAAACCCTAGAAGGGGAATGCCATTTAGGGGATCCCGTGTTAGGAATAAACCACCCCATGTCTCGGATATATAATCCAAATGAGACTTGCACGTTTACCTTTCTCGTACCGTCCGAAGGGGTAGTGCACAAGGTAAGGTAAAGATCCGATCATTTTCATGAAGCAATTTTTGGAATATGAGCATCTAATAATCACTTTTTTTGGCCATTTTCTCAAAATTGGTAAAATTCCCTTGCGTAAAAGGACATTAATTCGAAGAAAATTCACAAATGATTCCTCATTGTTGAGACGATAAATATAGAGGCCAAATTTTGATTTTGGAGGCTCATAGACCAAGGCATTGTAATGATTTCTTGAAACCACCCAGTGGGCGAATAATTCAATCGATTTTTGAACAAATCATCCATCTTATCCAATCCATTTTTTTTTCAATTCATTCAATTTTAGTACAATCTAATCATTTTTGAATAAATTCATTTCATCCAATTCATTTGACCAAATTACCCTTGTTAGGGTCATTCCGTCGATTTTGAATAAATCGTCAATTCTTTTGACCAATTTACCCTTTTTAGGGTCATTCGGTCGCTTTTGAATAAATTATCATTTCAATTGACCAAATTACCCTTTTTAGGGTCTTTTGACCAATTTACCCTTTTTAGGGTCATTCGGCCGATTTTTGAATAAATCCCTAATTCAATTTCATTCGTTTGGCCAATTACCCATTTTTAGGGCAGCCGAGCCGATTTTTGAATAAATCAAGTTTCGTTCAATCTATTTGATCAATTTACCCTTTTTAGGGTGATCTGATTAATTTTGGATAAATTAAATTTCTTTTAATTCATTTGACCTATTTCCCTTTTTAGGGTAATTTGGTCGATTTTAAATAAATTGTCAATGTCATTCAACCCATTTGCCCTATTAGGATTTCATTGTCAAATTTCAAATTGGGAGATCTAGTCAATTTTGAAAAATCGTCCATTGCATCCAATCATTTGATCAATTAGGGTTTTGACCCGTAATTCACTGAGGAAATTTGTTAAAACGAATTCCAATCTTTTCGATGGGAGGTTCGTCAAGGTCAAACCCGTGCCTTTTGCAGATCAAAGGTGATCAATCTATTCGGACGTTGACCTCATTTTGATAAATATCTCTCGTCACCCTAATTGACCAAATTCTTTCAAAATTATTTTTCGCTCAATGAGTTGATCAGATCCATCAGGTATGGTATGGTGCCTACCTTAGAGGATTGCATTTTCATGCTAGGCCTACCCTTGGCATAAAAAGGGTTCCCCCCATAGGACATGCATACCGATTTTGCAGTTTTGTCTACTAACTCGGGGTATTTTTCTTTTGTTTCCCCCCTCCCTTGCATTCATAAAAATATTTCAATAAGACGGAAATATTCTTCTATATCTGATGATAATTTTAATCCAATGAAGTTTGAAGATTACAAGTGTTATTTGATTCTTGGGCGGGTCCTACGATGAAAACCCTCTGAGAAATGTTGTAATTGTTTTCCAAAGGAAAGTTTTGTATATTTGAAAAAGGAGACAAAAAGTGTATATGTGGAGCTCTTTACAAGTTTCTCACTTCTCATTTGTATCGTAATTGAATGAGAAATTTTGTTTCAAACTTTTTCAGCAATAAAATTTTTGGACAATTATTGTTTTGTGTATATTTATGTACATTTCATTCTTTATTCTTACTCATTGGAGATTTCATGATGATTTTTGAGAAATAAGACCCAATTTGAGATTTTTCAACCTATAGCCTGAATTTCACAAGTGTATGCTTCCTAAAATCCTTACACTCGATTGGTGTTCCAACCTGTACAATAAGAGTGCTCAGAAAGAAAGAGAGTGAACGGTCACTCAAAAGGCCCTATGAGATACCTTTCTCCTTCACTTAATTCCAAAATAAAATCAGTCACATTGATTGATAAATCGCAAATTGGGGCAACTTTTGCTTGAAAATGTTCAAGGTGTCCAATCTGGTTCAATTCACATCTAAGTGAAAGCAAAAATGTGCATTATTCTTATTTGTTTGGAAAATTTGGAATGATACTTCAAGCATTCGTTTCATTACCTATACAGATTTTCATCATTTACTCTCCCATTTGAGCTTCTAAAAGAATAATTTCGTTTCAAATAAGGGTCTTAATGATCACTACCCTTCATTGAAAAATTTTCAAATATCAAAAGAAGAATGGATTTTCAATGACCATTTCGCTACTCTGGTTGTCATGAGGTATAAGAATGATACTTTGGCCGTCATTTCTACAATCTAAACACTGATCATCCCTTGCATCCTCGTTTGAGCTAAATTGGTGGTTCTTTTCGAGTGCACATATGATCGCACCCCACATTGGGGAAGGAGATTGGGAAATTTTGAAAAAGGGAGGAAAGAGAAAAGCAAAAATGCCAAAAGGGAAAAAAAGAGGGAATCACAAATTGGAGAAATTTGAATCTATCTGGGTTTCAATTTTTGGGAAAAAGAAAGGGAAGAGATTTGTCCGCGTGGATCGCCAACGTTTCACAAATATGGATGAACAAGGGTCTTCCTCAATCAGTTAATTCAGATACATGCCAAAAATTTCCCATTAACGAAAGTTTCCTTTCGGAGTTATTGTAAGGAACGGAATACAAGTCAGGCCATCTTCTTTTCCAATCAAACATTCTATCCCTAGCTATCCTTTTTGAGCCTTCAGAATAAATTATTTCGTTTGGCAACCCCTGAGAATCGCAAACCCCACACTGGGGGCAAGTTTGTGTTGAAAAAGAAAATTTCAAAAAGTGAAAAGCAACAAAATCAAAAGCAAAAGAAGAAAAGAGAACCTCAGTTCAAAAATAAACTGGGGCAAATTTCAAAGAATGGCAAAAAGCCGAAAAGGCAAAAGAAAAGAAAATGAAAGTGAAAAGCCTCAATTGAGCATAAATTGGGGCAAATTCTGGTTTAACCCTAAAATAGGGTTGGTAACAATGCGATCTCAGATTTTTCAAACTGCTTTTGAAATCTGCCTTCAAGCCTTAACTTGCCTAAACACCCCGCCTGACCCCATTACAAAAGCCAAAAGTCCTGACTTCTGTTCTTTGCAATGGCCTTGTCAAGGAAATCTCTGATGCCGGAAATTTTAGCTGTATTTCTGAATTGATTGGGTGTGAGGTTGACACTGCTCTTCATATGAAACCCCGCGAGGGCAATTTTGAAAAAAAGAGAGAAAAAAAAAGGGGAAAAAGCGAGCGAATGCAAAAGAAAAATGCAAAAAGATTTGATGCTGAAAGTCCCTGGTGAATGATGAGGGAAAAGTCAAAATCCAAAATCTTGAAATCCAAAATGAGGGAAATTTTTGAGGAAAATGCGATCTTCGGTGCAATGTCCTTGAACGACTTATCTTTTAACTCTCGTTTCAAGCCAAATTACAAGCTAATAAAGTCCATCGTTGACTTATTCTTTCATGACAATCCAAAGTGAGGATTATGCTCGTAAGAAATCCATCAATCATTTGTGATCATGGGAGTATAACCAGTTTTCACCGGTTTAGCTATCGTTTCTACCCATTTTGTTGCAAGCCTGTCAAGCTTGTATGTTGACTCAGTTTTCTTGGCATATAAGGGTGACAAACTATTTTGCTTTCATGAAGACGTGATATCGAATCATCACAAAATGAGACAAATCTTGACCTCCCATCTTCCTTTAGCCATTTCCAAATCAAAAATATAGTCACTTGATTGGTCCTGACAGATGAGCCAACAAGAAGTGGTGATCCACTACCCAAAGCACCGATGCTAAAAGTGAGGGAGAAATCTTCTTGAATTTGGTGTTATCTTGGAAATATTCATCATGAATTTTGCTATATGAGTTTAAGCAAGACATTTCAATTTTCTTCACATGCTATGCTTACTTTGTTCAAACAAATGAAGCGTCATCCAAGCAAAATTTTTTGAAGTCAAGTGAGCCCATACTGGGGCAAATTTTTGTTTATGAGATTTCACAAAATAAGCCCACACAGGGGCAAATATTTGTGTAATCCAATTGAGGATTTCGTCCAAGAATCAAATAATGTATTTTTTCAAGTCAATCACGCTGCCCTTTTCATGAAAATTTGAATGCATGAAAGCCCCCTGTGCAGGTATTCATAGTTGAAATCGACGAAAGAGCATCTGGCGATGTGGAAGGCCGACGCCGAAGAAAGAGAAGAAAGAAGGGAAAGAGAAGGCCCTACACTGGGGCAAATTATTTTTTGAAAAATTCTCTCGAAAAATCAGAAAATTCAAAAGTCAAAAATCAAAAATCAAATTCAAATTTTTGTTACTTGGAAAATCAAATTTCTTGATTCCTGACAAATCAAATTCAAGTTCTTGACCAATTGGATGGTAGGACTGGGTCTTATCCCGCTGACCATTCACTTTATCACGTTGGGCCTGGATGTCGTGCCGCCAACCTCACTTTATCATGACAAAATTTTATCAAAAAACATTTTCGGGTCAGTCCCATGATCAAAAGCATTTCCGGGTCAGTCCCATGATCAAAAGCATTTCCGGGTCAGTCCCACGATCAAAAACATTTTCGGGTCAGTCCCATGATCAAAAGCATTTTCAGTCCCACGATCAAAACATTTTCGGGTCAGTCCCATGATCAAAAGCATTTTCGGGTCAGTCCCATGATCAAAATCTTATTCGGGTCAGTCCCACGATCAAAAGCATTTCCGGGTCAGTCCCATGATCAAAATCTTATTCGGGTCAGTCCCACGATCCAAGGCATTTTCCGGGTCAGCCCCATTTCCGATCAAAAGCATTTCCGGGTCAGTCCCACGATCAAAAGCATTATTCGGGTCAGTCCCACGATCAAAAGCATTTCCGGGTCAGTCCCATGATCAAAATCTTATTCGGGTCAGTCCCACGATCAAAAGCATTTTCGGGTCAGTCCCATGATCGAAAGCATTTCCGGGTCAGCCCCATGATCAAAAGCATTTCCGGGTCAGTCCCACGATCGAAAGCATTTCCGGGTTCCCAGTCGATCAAAATCAGGGGGTCAGTCCCGATCGCATTTTCGGGTCAGTCCCATGATCAAAAGCATTTTCGGGTCAGTCCCACGATCAAGAAGCATTTTCGGGTCAGTCCCATGATCAAAGCTTTCGGGTCAGTCCCACGATCAAAAGCTTATTCGGGTCAGTCCCACGATCAAAAGCATTTTCGGGTCAGTCCCATGATCAAAAGCTCATTCGGGTCAGTCCCACGATCAAGAGCATTTTCGGGTCAGTCCCACAATTCAAAGCTTATTCGGGTCAGTCCCGTGATTAAAGCCTGTTCGGGCCAGTCCCATGATTTGAATTTTCTATCTCTAGTCAATCCCAATTTTATATTTCTGTCCGGGTCTATCCCGTGGGTCTATCCCAATTTTACATTTCTGTCCGGGTCTATCCCGTGGGTCTATCCCAATTTTACATTTCTGTCCGGGTCTATCCCGTAGGTCTATCCCCATTTTAAATTCCTGTTCGGGTCAGTCCCGATTTCAAAATTCCTGTTCGGGTCAGTCCCGTTTTAAATTTCTGTTCGGGTAAGTCCCGTATTATTTTTCATGTTCGGGTCAGTCCCGTATTAGAATTCCTGTTCGTTGGAATCTTTCGCAGCCGAATAACACAGGTAAGTATTTGGTGTCTACTTCTTTGTCTCAAGTTTTTTCAAAACTCAGACAAAGAGGGGCAAACTGTAGACACCAAATTTTGAATAATTTTATGTGGCATCTATTTCATGATTTTCATTTTAGATTGCTTGCATTCGTTGTTTATTTTTAATTTTTAGTTTTAGCTTTTAAGTTAAAAATTAGCGTAGAGTTTTTAAAAAAAAAGAAAAGGAAAACATCAAAAATATGTTGTAGTCATTTTGTTTTTATTCAATTCTTTCTTGAAAAGAAAAATTCAAAAAATAGGCTTTAGTTGGATTGGAAAAATGAAAAAAAAAGAGAAAAAGGGAAAAAGGAAAATTTGTTCACAAAAATATGTTTATTTCTTTAAATTCAATCTTTGGGCACATTAATTATTTTTATTAAGTTATTTTGAGAAAAAGAAAATGATGAAAAATGAGAATTTGGAAATTTTAAAAATGGCCTTTTTTGTTTAGTTTCTTTTGTTTAAAATTATTTTTGTTTTGTTATTATTATTATTACCTGGTTTGTGTAATTTTGTTATTATTGTTATTGTTATTTTTTTATTTATATTTTATTTTATCATTATCAAGTTGTGTAAAAAAAAAAAAAAAAAAAAAATAATAGCTTGTCGCGGCATGCACGCTGCAATTTTTTGCAGCGTGCAAAGGACATCACAGCAGACAATTGGAGGGCTGGATCTTACAAGGGTAACAAGCCCCTCATCCTCATCGTTGAGAGGAGGGTTTAGGAGATTGGGAAGCTGATATAAAAGAGAAAGAAAAGGCTACAGCCGCAAGGAGGTTTTTTGGAGAGCATCGACAGGCTAAAAAAAACTGAGCGAGGGTTTTGGGGGAGAGAGAGTGAGCGGATAAGAAAACCCGAGAGAAGGCGGAGAGAAAGGGGGTTGGGCATCGAGTGATGGCTAAAAAATCTGAAGGAAGAACAAAGCAAGCAAGAGATTGGCAGCGTGGGTTCTGAAAGAAAAGAAACGAAGAAAGCAAGAGGGAACTTTGGGTAGGCCGAGAGAAAGAGAGAGCTTCATCGTAGGGGGCTGGGCATCGAGTGACTGCGGCAAAGATTTGGAAAGGCTAGTGACGGCTGGGAAGGTTTTGGTGGAGAGCAAAAGAAAGAAACAGAAGGAGAGGTAAAGGCGACTGGGTTTTAGAGGCAGAGGTAGCTACGGGCTAAGTTTCTGGGGGGAGCTAGCCAAGTGGGGATCTGAAATGAAGAAAGTTGCAGCAGAGGTGAGCGGCTGAGTTGAGCAAAAGGGGTAGGAGAGTTCCCTGGCGGCGGAGAGAAAGAAAAACAGCTTTGAGAGCTACGGGAAAAAGGCAGCAAAGAAACTAAGGCTAGGGAAACTGGCGGTGGAAGCAAGAGCCAAGGAGTGACGGCTAGAAAGACTGAGGGAGAAGGAAAGAAAAGCCACACAAAAGTGGCGGTGGTAAAGAAAGCCAGAACCAGAAATGATTTTCTGCAAAAATTTCGGCAGAACAGGCTGGTTTTCGGCACCCCTTGCGGCATGATTATCTCCTTTACAGTCATTTAATTCGTTTGGGTTTTGGTTTCTGCATCAAATACGAAGCCAGGGGAAGGATTTTTGTTCAGAAATGGTTCGCAGAAAGCACCTGGAAAGCCCTTGAATCTGGCTCCCAAATCATCAGCTTGGCTTCGCGGGTGTGGGTTCGAAATCTCCATGAAGCCAATCCAGCAGCCTTTTTACGGAAATTCCTGACCTGATTTTGATCCAAAAGGCTTCATCAGGTACTCTTCTGAACTAGTTTTATAGTCCCTCTCTTTGTCATTTGTTGGTTTAGTCAGCTATCTTTCTTTCCATTTTGCTGCATTTTATGTCCGTGAGCCTTGCTGCGTTTTTTTTCTTTCATGTCGGTCAATTCGAATTTTCTGTTTTAATCCTGCAGCAAAACGTAGTACTTGGTTTAGATGATGATTGAGATTTGTTTTGTTCGTTTGTTTTGACTCGAAATTTTGATATTCGTTGGGACTTGTTTGCATGACAAAGTGAAAGAATGCCACGGTTGAAGGTTGCAGAAATTTCCAGATTTAGCATGTTTTTTCCCTTCTATGAAATTTTCAATTCTTGGGGTCTCAAAGTGGAGAGAATGCTTGGTGAATTTGTTACTTTAACCCAAGACAAAAATTCTCAGATTCGGTCAGATTGTCTGTGTTGATAAGAAATGGAGGAAGTTGCGGCAGTTTTTTGTTCTTCAAGTGTTTACATATTCTTCCAGAAATTTTGCACGAGATCTTTTCTAAACTTTCTACTTGTTTGGATGATGGTGGGTATGGTGTTTGCGCCTAATTTAAAGTGTGTGTTGGGTTTGAAATCAGAATTTTGAAAACCAGCTGCGCGTTTGGATTTTGTTTCGGTTGTTGAGAGCATCAGAGCAACACATTGCAGAAGTTCTCTTTGCATTTGATTTATATGATTCTGTGTTTTAACATGAAAGTTTTTATGGTGACAAATGAGATTAATGTGTGATTGTATTGCATTGTTGTCTGAGACATTGAAGTGTGGATTGTTTGAGATGATGACTTGGAAAGAAAACCGTAGCTGGAAGTTGCATAAAGCTTCATCACAGAAATTTGTTTGCAGAAGCATTCTTTACGTAGGTGCATGAAGCTTGCATGTAAATGGCTTTCACAAATTGCACTTTGACCTCCCAAGTTCCCTTTTGCTTCACTATGGCCCAATCAATTGCATAATTTCATCAATTTGATCCTTAGTAGTTTTAATTTTTGCAATTTCATCACTTGCTTTGTTTTAATTAATTACCATGCTTTGTTTCAATTGCACTTAATTTATGACTTTAGGAGCTTTATAACCAAGTGAGCTCGTGTCTGCCTATTTTCTTCAATTTTCCCAAATAAATTGGTACCTTGACCATTTCTTTTATTTTGGAGGATGAATAAGTTATTTCACTTCATTGGGGCCCGATTGCAAGGGAGGTAACCTCTATCTCCTTGATTTTCATTTCTCCTACGTGCTCCTATGTGCTAAGTGTGAATTGCATGTCTACTTCGCTTTCCTTACCTCCTTGTGTGCATTTACTTGCTTTTGCTTTTATTTAAGTTTTATGGGGTATGTGTACACCTCTTGGCTTGTAATAGATAGTGCTCGAAGAGCATTTGGTCCATTTTCCCTTTCCCCTTTATGCTTTTATGGGGTATGTGTACACCTCTTGGCTTGTAATAGATAGGGCTCGTAGAGCATCTGGTCCATTTCCCCTTCCCCTTGGTTGCTTGTTTTTGTTGCTACATGTTTAATTGCTTTAGTAGGCTCTTGCATCTAGTCGAGCATGCTAAGTGCTACGTGCTACGTGTTTACGAGTGTTTTGGCATGTCTACTTGCTTTCATAACCATGAATGAATGGAATGGATGAATGTACGTCACCATACTAGTCCAATGCTAGTTGTGGCTCATTAGGCCATCCCTTTTTGTTAGTGCATATCATTTGCTTGTTCACCACATATCATGCATTTTTCTTAGTTTTATCACTTGGCATGCTCCTCGAACCCCTTTTCCCTCCATTTTAGGATTTTTTGCATTTCATGCTAGTTAGGGTTCATTTGCTTGGAGAGTCCCCTTCCGATAAGGGAAACGAGCGAGTGTGGCTACTCGATAGCCTTAGCACGCTAGTTTTGCCTTCTAATCAAAGGGAAAATCAAGTCACGATTTAGGTCTCCCCGTACCCAATATGCATGAATTCCCTAGGCTCATGCATTCTCAATCCACTCTATCATTACACTTTCACTTTCGTCTCATTTGCACACATGCACCTTTTTATCACCTTCACTTGCACACAAACACTTTTTTGCCTTCACTTGCACACGAACACTTTTTTGTCTTCACTTGCACACGAACACTTTTCACCTTCACTTGCACACGAACACTTTTTTATCTTCACTCGCACACGAGTACTTTCATCTACATTCGCACACCTTCACTCTTATCTTATTACTTTTATCATTTTTCTCACTTCACACAAACTCACACTTTCACATGGCATGCATTCCACTCATTTTTCACGTCATTTAGGTTTAGGTGTGACCTCTCCAAAAGGATCATTATTGGGCTTCACAATTAATGTGATTAGCACCACTCAACCTTTGAAGAGAAATTTCCCCCAATACCCCTAGGTATAGGTTTTTGCATTCATATAGACATATCCAATATGCGATACATACCTTGGGTAGAAAAATTAGGAAAAATGGTTCAAGTCACGCAACTAGCCTTGGCTAGGTCGAAGGGGTGCCTTGGATTTTTATCCTTGCCTTCCCCTTCGTCAAATGTGACCCCCGATCCCTCTTTTGGTTACGTAGACCCAAAGTTCTCAAAAAGGGTTTATTTACTTTTTTTATTCAAAAACAAAAAACACTTTTTGGGTGACTTGGTACACCCTAACTCTATACCAAGTGGCGACTCCATTTTTGATACAAAAAAAAACCCTTTTGAACTTCACTTGGCCAAATCGTCGCATTCTGAGTCCCATGGCCTTTTACTTTTCATTTTGCACACGTTCACACATTACACACCACACACCACACAATTCAACTCGAATCGAAAAGTGGGGCGCGACACCGTGGGTCTACTGTTTTGTCGAGTGGAGTGTTATCTCCACGACTAATTGGTATACTCGAGTATTACCACCCACTGTTACTATTGGAGTTCGGGCCCGATAGGGGGTTGCTCGGTGGACAGAGATTGGAGTTAAGTGGTATTCTACTGGACTTGTTATAATTCCATCATTGATGGAGTGTCAACAGATCCTGGACAAGTTGCGATGGAACCTGCTCCCGAGAGCAGACTATATCCTTGTTGTGAATGTGTATTTACTGTACATTGTTAAATGAGTTATTTGGATATTACTTGCTCCACGGAACACGTGATCATGCCAACATGTGAATGTTGTAATGCCTGACTATTTGTTGTTTTCTTGGAACCTCACTGGGCTTTCAGCTCATCCTTTTATTTGTTTTCCTAAATAGGGTGCGAGACGAGAGAGAAGAATAGTACTAGTTTGTAATAGAAATTCTTAAACTTGTAATCGGCCGGCACTGTATTAGGGTACTAGTTTTCAAGTTCTCATCTTGTAGCTTGTACTTTGGTTTGTCTATTTGACCGATTTGTAGCACGTAAATGTTATTTTGAAGAATTTTAGTGTTAGTGATTTGGTATCCAAAGAATAGCGAGTTCGAAAGTTGTAGGTCTCATTTTAAGTAATTGCAAATCCTATTTATACTTAGTGAAGTGATTGAACTACTTGTATCTCATTTCACTTAACTGTATACCTATGTATGGATGTTTTGTGATGTTGGATGGTTTGTAATATTTATTGGGGATTTTCATGCTTATTTTGAAGTTAATGTTATCTTTCTTTGAAGTTAATGTTAGTAAGTGAGTCCTGGCGAGAGATGGGCAGGCGGTCCGCTAACCTCTGGGGTTCGCTCTAAAGGGAGGTGGGGTCGTCACACCTTTTAGAAGTTGTAATTTGTTGTATGTGATATTGGCTTTGTCGCTTTGGAATGACTTGGTAGATTGATTTGTGGTTGGCTTTGGAATGACTATTGTGGGTGATTTGTGATTTAGCTTTGTAATTTATGATTTAGGTTCGTGATTGGCTTTGTAATTTGTTGCAGAACATGCTTTGTTTTGAATTCTTCACAATAGCAAATTGAGTTTGGAATATGTACAATGACCAGCCTTGTTTCTGCCGAGTAGAGCCAACCCGTATCCGGAACCCGTAGGACCCGAATCTAGGAGATCAAGTACAAAACCCATCCGGTAGACGGGTCGAATCTAAAACGAGTATACAAGAACGGGTCCAAGTCCGAAGTGGTTAATTTTGACCCGTACCCGACCCATTAATAGGTCTAGATGTGGCCCAAACACTTAACATGGCCCAAAATTCATTTTTTTTTTGTTTTCTTAAATCAGAAATTTGATTTTGCATTTTAGCCCCTGAGCTTCTGAGTAATTTTATTGTGGCTCAAAAATTTTAGTTTTCTTTCATTTAGATCCTTATTCTAATTGCATTATGGCTCCTAAACTTTGCCTTTATTTAATTTTAACTCTAAACTTTTCAAAATTATGTTTTGACACTAAAATTTTTAATATTTATAATTTAGTCCTTAACAACTTTTTTTATGCTTTTATTCTAATGTTTCTTTTCTTTAATCACTAATTATACTTTTTTTAAAATGCATTTAGCTTGCAATTTTGGGTATTGTTTAGTTTAGTTGCTAATGTAAATTTAATACATTTTTATAGTCTCTTTTAAAGTGTTTTCTAATTAAATTGGTGTTTTGATCTTTTTATTGATTCTTAAGCATAAATAAATCAATCTTCCTCATTTAGTTACTGCTTCAAAAGGAAGGTACTCTTATTACCCTTTAAATTTCAATCATGTGTTCCTACATATCCTCATGTGCTTCAATGTGCTTATATATATTTTTGTGTGTTTTCTTTTTATTTATTTATTTCAAGTTTCTACTCATTTTTATGTTTATTTATTTTAAGTTTTATAGTTATTTAAAGGGTATTCAAATACCTAAGATGTAATAGATAGGTTATATTTTCTTGTTACAAAAATTATAATTAGATATACGGATGATAAATAGGTTAGATAGGTTTATTTTCTTGTATTTTTCCTTTTAAATTGTAGTTAGGTCTCCAATGTAATAGATAGGTTAGACATGTTTGTTTTCTTATATTCCCCCTTTAGATTGTAATTAGGACGCTCAATGTAATAGTTAAATTTTATGTGCTTATATGTTTACGTACTTATATGTTTTACTTGGTTTCTTAAGATTTTACATATAAATATTATACTTATGTGCTATGTGTTCTATGTGCTTTATGTGTTTCAAATTATTTACTTGGTTTTAATTAATACTCTACTTGCTAAATTATAACTAATGAGTAGATGGTGTCACTACCCTAGTCCAACGTTATTTGTGGCCTTTTCTCGCTTCCTTGATAGTCCAATGCTAGCAAGAATCTATTGAAATGCTAGATCTATAGGCCCTATCTATGTGTTGGATTTATCTTTTGTGTGTCATTCATTACATTTTTATTCATTTTTTCTATTTTAGGTAATTTTTCTCATTTGTATAATATTTTCACTTATATTATTCCCTTATATGTGTAAATCATATCATTTAGACTCACAGACTCACATTTTATTTAGAAAATTAGAAATAAGTTAGTTCATTTATTTACTTGGGTTAGAAGTGTCACTCTTTAAATATGAAAAATTGGCAAGTATGGCTTTTTTAGTTTTAGCGCGTTATGTGAGAACCCGTAATTTGCATTTTCTCGGTTTCCGCATTTTTCCTGGCTTGTTTTCTGCACTTTCCGTATCCGGAAAATTTTCTAGATAAATTTTATGAGTAAATATAGTTTTTAGATGATTTTTCTAGTATCGAATAGATTTTGAGAAATTAAGAGCGTATACCGGACGTGGGACCCACTAGTGCGAAAAGTTCGGAAAATTTCGGCCAACTAGATTAAGTTTTGGATACTGGAATTATTTTATCGGGTGTTAAGAGATAATTAGAGGATACCTAGATGGACTATCATTGGAGAGACAAAAGGATAGAGTTGCATTAAAAAGGGTGACAAGTGTCACCTTCCTATTCAACCTTGACTTGACCATTATTTCTTACCTTTACTAATACTCAATTTTGACCCAAAAAGCACCTAAATTTCTGCAAGCTTGGCCGACCCTCTCTCTCTCAAGAAAGAAAGAAAACTCTTCAAGTTTTAGCTCCAATCTTGCTCAAGTTGAACCATCCAACCATTTGATCTTGCAATTACTCCATAAAACCTCTTCACTTAGTGATTTTGAGGTGATTGGTGAAGTTGTCTGGAAAGTTAAGGTGACCAATAGCTCTCTCTCTCTTGTTCTTAAGGTAAGTTGTGAAGAACCACCCTCCTCCTTTAATTGATGCTTAAATCATGCTTAGTGGTTGTATAAGATGCAAGTTTATGGATTAATTCTTGATTTGTGGTTGAAATGATGAAGTTTTATTATTTTTGGGGATTTTTCTGTTTTAATATAAGCATGATGGTGTGGCTATCTATGATGATTGGAAATGGTCTATAATGACTTAAGGAGGTGGGAAAAGTGATTAATTGCAACCAATTTCTGTTTTGGAAGAAAATTGAAAAACCTAGGGTTCTTAAGGGAGCATTCTGTCCGAATTTTTAGGTCCTAGATAGAGGCCGATTTGGCCTTAGCTCAAAACATGAAGGTTGTAGGGAATGATATTTTAGAGGTGCCTACAAAATTTCAGGTCAATCGGAGTAGTTTAGAATGAGATAAGTCGAAATTACTATTGCTGTTCTGGTTTTACCCGAAATTGAGAACTGCGCCTGTAATTGGTTGTTTTGGCTGGAATTTCTTCCGAATTTATTGTTGAGGCCTTCTGATGAAATTTAGCCCTGTTTCTTAGATTTCAGCTGGTTTTGGAATTTCTGGATTTGGACTTGTAGAGCCTGAGTTATGATGTTTCCACTAGAATGCGTTTTGGTGAATCTGTTTTACGTTGTTGATGAAGTATCTTGCATTTTTGACCTATTTTCACTCAAAAATGGGTTGAGTGACCTTCTGTGATGTTGTAGCCCTGTCTTTTAGCTTCGAAATGGTGGGTATTTCACCCTCACCCGATAATCGTAGTGCATTTGGTGCTATTACCGCAAAGTAAAGTCAAAACCTATTTTTTTTTCAGGGCCAAAGTTAATTGCATGTCCGAAATTTCTGGTTTCCTTTAATGTTTGTATATGTTCATGGAACCCTATTGGGGTCATATTTGGCATTGGTTTATGACTCGTTATCGAGTCTTCTTGTACTTGTTTGCATGTTTTAAGGCTTGCATTCATTCCGGTCATTTCCTAGCTAACTTTTGTACTTGTACTACTTTGAGCCCAGTGAACGGCTTTTGGGAAATGAGAAGAATTTTGTGTGAGATGGTGGGACTGATTTGAGGAAATAATGAAGCCATGATGGCTGGAAAATAGGTAAACACAAGGGCTATGCTGCCGAAATTTTACTTGAAGGCTAGTTGGATTTACTTGTGATTTGAGCGAAGGGCTTTTGGGTTGTTTGCGCCTAGGTCTTCATGTTACCTTTTCGTGTCCAAGAAAATCATGTTTTCCACCCTTGCATTAGTATTTATTTGGCAAGGCATACGACTAGTAGTCGAGCCTCACATGTGCATTCTGTTTACTCGATTCTGGATGTGAAACCTTCAATTGGTTTATTTTGATTATTTTAGGGTTTCTTGGCGATTAAGGCCAATCTGAAGTGAAAACTTTTGAAGTTGAGCCGGTGAGTGTTCTACTACCTGCTACCCGTTATGTGAAATATCTGACTATCTGAATACTTGATTTATGACTATTGAAGCCAAATACTGTTTTGATAAAATGGAGGCGAGGGTGTACTTTATCACACTCGTTCTCTGGTCTGTTCATATGCCAATTTTGAACGCGTATCTGAATCTGCTATCTGTATCTGTATCTGTTATCTGTATCTGGATCTGTATCTGTTCTGACGTCGTTTGGAAGCTTGAGTCCAACGACCTTTCTGTGACCTATGAGCTCAAATCCTGTGGCTAAGTTATTCGAGTCGGGCCGGCAAGGGCCTGGACGATTAGATAACGAACCACGGTAGTGTGTTTTGGGATCTTTGGGTATAGAGACCCTTGATTCCGGTATACTCGAGTATTACCATTTCTGTTTCTGTAAGGTGAGCGGGCCCGGTAAAGGGGTGTTTGGTGGATGGAATTTGGTGTAAAGTGGGGTCTACGGACGCGTTGGTTCTATATACGTTGACGGAGAGTCAACCAGCTTGGATCAAGTACTGCGCTGGAAAACTGGCTCCTGAGAGCCACCTGTATCCTTCTGATTTGAATCATTGGTTCCTTTACTTTACATCTGGCATGTGTACCTGATTTGTGAAATGTGAAATGCCATGGTTTTACTGCTATATGTTTGGTACCTGATTGAGCGCAAGCTCACCCCTTTCTGTTCCTTTTTGTTTTCCTTACAGGAAAATAAATACTTTTGGACTGGATTTGATAATTGGTTGCCGAATTGAGCTAGTTGGACATATCTTTTGTATAGCTCATTGATTTAAACCCTAAATATACCTTTGGGTCCGTTTCTCTTTTGGATTTGGCAAACCGTACATGTATCCACTTTTGAATCACTTTGGTATGCCCTTTGGGTTGTATATGTTAAATTTTGAGATGTAAATATTTGCTTGACGTTTGGTTGGGTTTTGCCATGTCGGTTCCTATTCATGGCCGACTCCGATTTCGTTTTGTTTTATTTTGGGATTTTGACTTGTCTATGCGCGTTGTATGGTCCGGAACGTATTCGATCGCTCTAATCTGAACCATTAGTCCTGGCGAGAGCTGGACAGGCGGTCCGCCGAACCCTTTGGTTCGCCTTAGGGTGAGGTGGGGCTGTCACAGTTGGTATCAGAGCCATATGCCGACGGTTGGGACTCTACGTCCTTTTACTGGAAAAGCCCCGAGCCTCTCGTTCGTGAAGAGTCACGAAGCGAAACTCTCCGTAGGGAATGCCCGCGTGCGGGTGGCAAGCTGATAGGTACCTTGTGATGTGACCCTGAGAACTGTCACAGGTGGTATCAGAGCCTGCTTCGCGTGGTCTCTGCGCGGAGTGAGCCTGGACTAAGTGGTGAATAGGTATGAAGGATTAAGTGCTCGTTCGAGCCTAAGCTCTGAATTGTGAATGTTATAGGCCTTAAATTTTCTTGTGGTATTTGAGGACCATAGATAGGTATGTCTGGTAGGAATTTCGATTGTAGATGGTTTACTCTTGGGACTGGCCAGCCCGAGAGGTGAATTGTCTTATTTCGGATTCTTGTGCCTGAGTACTCCAGAGTTGAGGCGGTGTTACGTAGGTGAGAGTTGCATTTTGGGAACATAAATAGGCTTTGTTCGACTGGAATGAGTACAAGAGGTTAATGGATATTTCATTTGTATAATAGGTGATGTGAGAGACCGGACGGGGTTATTTTAGCAAGGTTTGGGACGATATATCCCTTTTCTTTTAATTCGCTTGTATATTGTTACTACATGCCGTCGGTTGTATAATTGTGTATATGAATAATTGCTTGATTTGATACGTATTTGTATATTTGATCATTTGTTTCCTTGATATGTGGAGTGTTATGTGCATATATGTTTTGGGATCTTTGGGTATTGAGACCCTTGATTCCGGTATACTCGAGTATTACCATTTCTGTTTCTGTAAGGTGAGCGGGCCCGGTAAAGGGGTGTTTGGTGGACGGAATTTGGTGTAAAGTGGGGTCTACGGACGCGTTGGTTCTATATACGTTGACGGAGAGTCAACCAGCTTGGATCAAGTACTGCGCTGGAAAACTGGCTCCTGAGAGCCACCTGTATCCTTCTGATTTGAATCATTGGTTCCTTTACTTTACATCTGGCATGTGTACCTGATTTGTGAAATGTGAAATGCCATGGTTTTACTGCTATATGTTTGGTACCTGATTGAGCGCAAGCTCACCCCTTTCTGTTCCTTTTTGTTTTCCTTACAGGAAAATAAATACTTTTGGACTGGATTTGATAATTGGTTGCCGAATTGAGCTAGTTGGACATATCTTTTGTATAGCTCATTGATTTAAACCCTAAATATACCTTTGGGTCCGTTTCTCTTTTGGATTTGGCAAACCGTACATGTATCCACTTTTGAATCACTTTGGTATGCCCTTTGGGTTGTATATGTTAAATTTTGAGATGTAAATATTTGCTTGACGTTTGGTTGGGTTTTGCCATGTCGGTTCCTATTCATGGCCGACTCCGATTTCGTTTTGTTTTATTTTGGGATTTTGACTTGTCTATGCGCGTTGTATGGTCCGGAACGTTTTCGATCGCTCTAATCTGAACCGTTAGTCCTGGCGAGAGCTGGGCAGGCGGTCCGCCGAACCCTTTGGTTCGCCTTAGGGTGAGGTGGGGCTGTCACACGTTATTACTTTGTATAAGAAGAAAAATTGTATTATGAGTTTTCGTCCCCCGTACCATTATGTTGCATTCCGCTCTCTTTGATCATGTATACCATTATGAATTCTATTTCTTTTTTGAATCTCATTTTTACATAATCGTGACCCATTTAAGGGATTTTTTTAGGTTTCATAATTAATGCGATTGATACCAACTAGATTTTGAAGGGACATTTTGTCCCCCCCCATACCCCCTTTAGGTTTAGGTTTGTATACATAGAAGTATCCAAATGCAACAAGTTTAAGGGAGATTAGAAAAATTTTGACTAAATTTCGCAATTAGATTAGGTTGAAAGGGTGCCTTAAATTTGAGCCAATTGAACCTTTGCCTTCCTTTTATTCAATTGTGACTCTCGAACCCATTTCTATCATTTTCAAAGATTCGGAGTCGTCTAGAAAAGGGTTTTATTTGGTTTATTTTTGTAAAACATTTTCTGACAATTTGGTACACCTAATTTCAATACCAAGTAGTGACTCCCTTTTTCTTAAAAATCCTTTTCTAGACTATCTTTTTGGCCTCAAACTATCACACTTTTAAAAGTCCTATTTTAGGCCTATTTCTTTATTTTCTATATTTTCTAAAATCAAAAACACATTTTTTCATTAAATATTTTTATTTCAAAAAATGGAACATCATAGCTAGTAAATTTTGAGTACTTTTTTTATGCCAAAGGTTGGCCTATCATGATGCAACTCCATCGAGGTAAAATCCCAATTTCCAACCTATAAGTGAATAATGAATGGTTAAAATTTGAGTCAAAGATTTTCATTAAGCATTCACAGGTTCAACCGTTCTTTATAGCATCGTTGATGGTTTGGCCAACCATTTTTAGAAAATCCTCATATCTTGCTAAGCAGCCAAATTGTGACTCTCCAGAATTGCCTATGGTAAGCTTTCGAATCCCCTCTTGAATTTAGTCTAAGGCATCTAATGCTGTCTCTTCATTTTAGTCTAAGGCATCTAGCATTTTAGTCTTCTTTACCTCTCTCTTCAATTGTAACTTAGCGTTCTCCAAGGCGTGATCTACTACTATAAGCTGTATGTGGTGGTCCCCTAACTTTTTTTCAATTTTTCTATCTGCTCTTCGGGACAGGTGATGATAGATTGTATGTTTTCCATTTCTCGTGCAACTTTGTGCTTGATCCATTCATCATATTTTGGAGTGACCTTAGGCTTAGATTTATTTGCTAAATTTGGATGTAGATTCTCTAAGCTTTGAAGATTTCGCTATGTTTTTATTAGCATGCTACAGGCTGCAACTCTCGGCAACAGTATACAACCTAATCTCTTCAACTACTTGTACCTAGGGATGTAATTGAACCAACCTACTTGTGAGTAGCTCACGAGTTGCTTAGTCAATAACTCGAATTGCACTCAACTTTGACTGAGTGCGAGTCTAGCTCGAATGGCTCAATAGTATTTCAATCCAAGTTCAAGTGTTATTTTTTTAGGCTTGAAGGCATGTCGAGCCCTATCAAGCACCAAGTAATTAATTAAAAATTATATATTTAATTATTACATTTTTCTCTTTTAGGCTTGGGAGTTGTATAAATTACTAGAATAGTGGCTATGACTTTAAAATATTTATAGGTCATATAGTCATTTCACATTGACTTTAAGGAGTTGTATAAATTACTAGAATAGTGGCTATGACTTTAAAATATTTATAGGTCATATAGTCATTTCACATTGAAAAAAATAATTTGATAGGTAAAAAACAAAATTGTGCATTTTTAAAATTGGACAAGGATCTTGAGTTCGAGTACTTGACTCGAGTTCGATCATACTTGCAAGAAAATCGAGCATAATTGAGTCAATTTCAAGTTTTCGAACAATTCTTTGAACTTGGGCTCCAGTTTTGCTGCTCGCTCGAGCTTGAGCTCAATCTTGAGTAGTGCATCCCTAGTGTCGAGTCAAACTCGAGTACCAGATACTCGAATTCAACTCCACTCGATTACATCCCTATTCATACCATTGGAGCTGTCTGTGGGTACCCAAATTGTCTCATGACTCGCAGTGGAATATAGTTTACTAATCCATTGATACCATCCAAAGGAATAAAGCTATGTTGAGTAGACTTAAATGTCGAATCTCTAATTTTTTTGTCCAATCTAAAAGCCATTGCACTTTATCTGATGTCAAACTGTCAAATTCTTGAATAAATTGGCTCGAAGATACTATCCGATAATACTTTATGACCTTTTCTTAGTGTGATCCAATCCAATCTTCTATTGAGAAGCAAGGTCTGAAAGTCTAGAGTGTCCTCTTTGAATGTGAGTTCACATTCCTCAAATCAAAAGACCAAACATTTTGGATCCCAATACTTGAGCAAAACTTGAATGATTGCAATGTTGGGTGTCACCTTTAGCAAGCTTGACAAGTGTCTCACATATTTGAGTAACTTTCCTATCTCGCAGGACATGTTGTTTTTTCAATCAATATCAAGCATCCAAGGTATTTGATTCAGCATTCTACAAGGAGCTTTCTAAGACACAATTCACTTTTAATACTTTACCTAAGGATTTTGCCTCTTAGAATAGCATAAAAATATAAACATACAAGTCTCATCAAATTATATATTCGAGACAATGGGACAATTTATTCCTACCATGGGATTCCTAAAGCAGCATTCCCTTTATGGTTAATGCATGATGATAGTTTACTAAAATGAGTAAATATGCTATAATGGAAATTAAACATGATCTAAAGGAACTCCATTGATATGCAGGGGTAGGCTTAGACATGATATACAATTATTAGAATGCTAATAATATAATAAAGTATAATTTAAACATGTAATAACCTATCTAAAAAAGTGATTTCCTAGATGAGTGCCATATCAAGACTCTTATTTCTAAAACTGATTTATGCAAGACAAAAAAAAAAAAAAAACTACCGCATTAGTTCGTTTGATAAGTAATGCATAATTACATTGAAACAACAAATGGTATAGAAGTATAAAGTAAAGAAAAAGGGAGAAGATCCTTTCCCTCGTGTCTAGTGTTCCTAATAGGGTAAAGTAGAGTCTATCCTAGGTGATTTCTAAATGGATGCATGAGGTTGAAGGCTGACTGATGCATCTAGACTTAATAAAGTTTTAGATCCTCAAGCCTTCAGACCAAAGGGCAAAGGGTCATTAATTCCAAGACCCCAAGTCGGTGACTTGAGTGATCAGTAGTAGAGTCACCAAGTTGTCGCGCCCATTTTTTGAAGTAAAAAAGGTTTAATGAAAAATGTGTTTTTGGTTTTAGAAAATAAAGAAATAGGTCTAAAATGGAATTGAAAAATGTGACAATTTTGGTCTAAAATTTAGTCTAAAAAGGGTTTTAAGAAAATGGAGATGCCATTTGATATCACATTTAGGTGTACCAAGTCACCTAAAAATGTTTATAGTAAAAAATGATAAAAACCCTTTTAGACGACTTCAGGTTTTTGAAAACAACAGAAAAGGTTCGAAAGTTGCGATTGAAGAAAGAAAAGACAAAGGTTTGATTGACTCGAACCTAAGACACCTTTTTAACCTAACTTAAACTTGTTGCGAGATTTAGCCAAAATTTTCTTAATCTAACCATTAAATTGATCACATTTGGATATTTCTTACATGCATGCAAATCTAAATCTAAATAGGATATCGGAAGGGAAGAAATGTCCCTTCAAGATTCAATTGGTACTAATTGTATTAATTGTGAAACTCAAGAATGATCTTCAAAGAAGTCACAAGTATGCAAAAGTGAGACCCAAGGAAAAGAAAGTGATAACTCATATATATAGGTATAAGTGTCCAAGAAAAAAGGGATGCAACATAATGGGTGCGCACTTCCTCTCTCTCTTTTGAAATGTTAGTTTATTATTTTTTTTATAATTAATTGTTAATTAAATTGGTTCCTTGACCTTTTTGTTAATTTTGAGTAATATGTAACTCTTTCTCCCATCATTTAATCACTACTTCAAAAGAAAGATACCTCTATTATCTTTTAAATTCCAAGAGGGAGGAGAAAAGAGGGAAGGGGCAACAATGGAGGTAGGGGAGGAGGGAGGCGGTGGGTGGTGGTGTATGGTGGTAGTGGGTGGAAGGAAAAAATGTAATAGTATTTAGTAATTTTTTAAATTTTTATAAATTTTATTTGAGATTATATGTGTTTTTAAAGTTGGTACTGTAGACTCTACAGATAAAAACAGTTTTCGGAAAAACTCGCCAATACATACAGACCCATTGTTTTACAATAATACATAGTGATATGCTAGGTACATTGGTTGCTAGGACATGTAAAAGTCATCCAAACTGATATGCATAATAAAATGTCTGAGGCCTTCATAATATTTACAAAGGAATGAGTGGAAGAAAGGACAATTAAAGAGAACGCATAAACAATAAAAGATGAATAGTATACGTCTCTTTAATTGCTTTATTAATTAACCTGCTGTACAGTCCAATCAGCTTCTAAACACTTGAATTAATAATTTTAACTATGCAAATCACAGGAATTGATGTCATACACAATGACTTTGCAATGCTTCTTTACATTTGAAAACTATAATCTTCAAAAGGAAAAATGTACACTCTTAGTATCTAAGTGGACAAAATTAGCAAAAAAACAGTTGGCAATCAACCTAAGAAAGCAAATCTTATCTCTTCAGATGCAAAAGATTAAGCCAAAAAACATTAAGGGTGTGCATTATAAAATTGAAATCTAAAATCTAAAATTTAAAATCTGAATTTGTTAAGTTACCAAATTATTTAATATTAAAATCTTAACATTTGAGGATATTTTGTATTACATGATAAGTAAATAGTTTTTCACTTATTTTTTGGAGTATATTTTGCCTAGACAATTCAGAGGCACTTAAATAATTAAAATGCTTTATTTTTTGTTATCAAACATATTTCAACATATTAAGGTTTAAATCCATTAAATTTAAGTGTTAAAATTGAATTATCAATTTAAGTGCTAAATTGAATTATAAATCGAAACCTAAAGTTACTATGTCAAATATTTCCATGGATAGAGCCCTTATACGCATATGGTCATTAGCAAGGTTGCACTAAATCGAGGTTTAGTACAGCACCTATTCCTTTAAGGGATAATTTCACATACCTCCCCTGAAGTTTTGACAATTGTAGGAAGCTCCTCTCAAGCTCTAAAAATTACACTTACCTCCTCTATTTTCATTATTTAAGCAACATTCTAGACCCATAAGGTTAGACTTTTTATCGAAAATCCTATAATGCCCTTAGGTTTTAATTCACAACAAAAATAAAAAGGAAAAAATGGTTCATTGTTTCTATTTCATTCATCCTTACTCGATATTAGGCCTGTCAACGGGCCGGGTCCGGGGGGGAATTCATTATTCCGGACCCGGCATACCAAATCGGATCCGGATTCGACCCGTTTACCCGACGGGTCTTCTACTCTATGTTCCGGATCCGGATTCGACGGGTCTCGGATCCGGGTCTGGGTCTACCCGAAAAAAATTATGAAAATTTACAATTTCTAATAAAAATGAGAAAAAAATATATTTGTACAATAATTTCTAACTAATACAAAAAAAACCAAATAAGAAAATAAATCAAATTGACTTTACTCAAATACATCACCCTAATCAAATTATATTGATAAATATACATATTTTAAATTATTAATCTATTTATATCCGGATCCGGGTCTAATACGGGTCGAATATTATATTCCGTATCCGACCCATTTTTTTGTTTGACAAAACGGATCCGGATCCGGGTCCGGGTAACGGAATTAAATCCCTACCCATACCCGCAATAATTTCACGGATCCGGGTCGGGTCCGGGTCTAGACCCGGACCGTTGACAGGCCTACTCGATATCACTATTGTCTATCCATCAATATTCAAATCATCACTAATTAAACACTTGCCTTTGTTCTAATGTCCAACTTTTACCTAAAAATTTTTCATGCAGACCATGGTATCAACTACAAACGCAGTATCATATACCCAAAAACTTGCCTACAATCTCATATCAATATTAGATTTTACCTAATAAACAACAATATTGATCAATATCCCTAAATTAGTAGTTAAGCCACCACTACTAATATCAACATCCAATATACTCCATTCGCACAAAATTCAAAATCAATCAAATTCTCTCAATAGGAATAACATCATTAATAACTGTAAATCAAAAATAAAAACACAATATAGTTATAAATATACAAGAAACACTTTTTTCATAATAACTATAACAGTATAATCTTTATTTAGTTGTTATTCCACTTCATATTCTTCATTTTTTGTTTTTTGTCACTACCACTATTTTCGTCTCCAGCTAGTTTGATAACGAAGTCATCACTCATCATTTCAAAATTTCATTTTGCTAATGCCTATCAAAAATTGAAAACAAAAATGGGTACAAAAAACTATTTAATAGTAATGAAAAAGAGAGAATTAGGAATAGACACCAAGATAGATAGCCACTAATGGTTGGTATATATTGTGGCTTTGCTAATGCCAACGGTATACATTTGGTCGATAAGAATAAATAAATGAGTTTGAAAGTAAAATAGATATAGGAGGAAGAGAATAGAGTGTTAATTGGAAAAGATTGTAGTTTGAGTTATTGGTTGACAATAGATGAGAAAACTTTAATTTTTGATAGAGTTTTTCAACGAATTAACAATTAATGAAAGACATTGTTATCTTTTTATCATATCAAGGGAGGTCCTCACAATTATGTAAATCTCTCGAGTGAAATTATTGAAAACCTAAAAATTGCACATGAGCATAGGATAGTAAAACAAGATAAAGGCAAAAGCTTGCAACCAAATCATTGGAAAGACTTTGATGGACCATGAGATGAATAATAACAATGGAGAATTATTACCATACCTTTCCTCTGTAACTCTGTAAAGAAATATCTTCTGCTGTCTATTCTCCTTAACATGTATATTGTCGTTAATTAAACCAAACAGGTCCCAATAACAAGAAAGAACAATTTTTAGTAATAATTCCATCATATGTAAATTGATGCTTAGAGTAAGTGAAAGTGTTTCCCATCAATGTGGGCGCAAAACCGAAAGGGGCCACGAAAATTTAAGAATCTTATCCATACTTATGATAGATATTCTATTAAACTCATATAAAACACAATTTAATAAAATAAAATTATGAACTTATAAAATTATAAAACATTATAGAATAACTAATAACATTTAAAAAATAATAAAAAAATTTAAAATAAGGACACGTATTGATCAATATAATTGAAAGACAAAAAAGAGGCAATCCCTTTAATTACGCGTTATTTGTTGCAATTTTGTTTGATGAAGCATCTCTGTAAAGTAATTCTCACACTCGTGACAATATGATGAGAGTATTGCATCTCAATTGCCTTCTCATAAATCATAATGCTGTTTAAGCTCATTGACCTTGTAGAAAGGAAACCCGCAATGCTGGTAATTATACAGGAAATTTCCTCCCAAAGCCACACAACAGAACTTGCAAATTTTTTATGAGCTTGTTCTGCAGTACGTAAACTCTTTTACCATATCTAGTTACAGAAGAATCCCACATTTAATAAACAACAGAAAAAAAAGAAAATGCATTAATAACACTGCTGAAACTGTAAAAAAAAAAAAGAAAAAGCTGAACTGAAACAGATCACCAAGCTGGGAAAAAAGGAGATAGCTAGAAAAAAACACATACTTTGTGTTTTTTTTTGGTGATATCTTCATCCAACAGTTTTTCCCCCCCTTCAATCAACAGTACTGACAGAAATGTCAAAATTGAAAAATGATAACATAAACACAAAGATTCTGCATTCTCTTTCTATGCAAAGTTGTTGTCCAATGCTTACAGGACATAGGCAGGGGATGCAGACAATTGAGCTGCACTCGGGAACATCAAAATACTGGGGCCACTTGCTTATGGATTAATAATATTCATGAACTTTCTCTTTGCAAATGCCAACCACCATTTATTAGGAGTCCCATTGTGTCTGTATGCAACACTCAATAGTCTTCCACTTGTTTCCTCGCGAATTTGCCTCAGATAATTTCTGAACAGCTCTGCCTCTTTTTGAGATTGTGGTAGTGGAAATAACCCTGGAAAGGGAAAGCCAGACTCTCCAGGCATAGGAACCTTTTCCAAACCCAGGTTAATAATTGCCTTCGTTCCTTCAGCCAAAGTTCTGCAGCCCTCTAGCTTCTTTAAAGCCACATTTATGTATAATGTCAAATAGATAAGAAGTTTATCAGCTTCAAGACACTTTATACGGGTCCACCGACTCCGTCCGGTTCGTCACTGCCTGTGACAGAAGATTATACTCAACTATCAGACAACCAACCATCTCAAATGGAAGTAAGGACTAAAACGGCCAAGACGGCAAAAAGGGCAAAGAAATGCATGTGCGCGTGCACGGAAATGGAAAAGGTATAAAAATAGGTTATACGGTTTTAACCATAACCAGAGATGTAGTTATCCGATCAAGGTGTACTTGGTTGCGTCTCGAAGTTTAGACAAAGGGCTACAACTCTCATGAAGACCACTCAATCCAGTTCACAATTGATCTAGGTCAAAAGTACAGATTACAGAACCAGAAGGTCCTTGTCAGTACGGTTGTTAGTACTGAATTCAAATCACAATAACTCAGCCTACACAATTCCGTTTGAGGTGTTTTTGGCTGCGTTGGAAAGCTGAAACATAGGGTTAAAAGTTTTATGTTTTGGAAAAAGGCTAATTTGATACGGATCAAGGTGAAACAACGCAGCCAAAATGAGGAAATGTCAAAACTGTCCACAAAACTATACCTATGGCAGCAAGGGTAATTTTGTGTTTTCACATGTTACAGTGCTTGGATTGAGCTGAAATTTTGCAGGCAGTTATAAAACATTATTTTCTACAACTTTGATGTTTTGACCTAAGGCTGATTCGGCCTCTAACATGGACTAAAAGACACGGTCAGAAACAGGACAATTTCAGCATTAAAACTGGAAATCAATTCTTACAAATCTTTCTTGCTGACCGAAATTTTATATGCTACAAACCCAACAATTTTTAACCATGAATTCACTTCCATACACTAAGCACAAGCATTACCACAACATGAACACTGAGAACAACGATCCATTTCAACAACCAAAGCTGAATATTACACTAGAAGGCTGGAATTTACTATAACCACTACTAAAATCATGAGATCTACCTAAACAAGCCATAACTTTCTCTTGTAAACTAATAAGTAGCACAACCATGAACTAAAACCAACCTTACCTAGAATTGGAGAAGTAGAACAACCCCTCGGAATCTTGAACCACCAAAACTCTCCACTCCAAGATAGCACTCCACCTTCCTAAGCAATTTCTATGAATTATGTGGTGAATCTTTTGGTTAGTTGGCAAGATTGAGCAAGAAATCAAGACCCCAAAGTTGAAGCTTTTCTCTTCTTCTCTCCAAGAAGCTCTTGGCCCTCTCTCTCTATTTTCTCTTAGTTTTTGCTTTGTTTTCCTTCCTATTTACTAACAACTTAGATATTTAAGCTAAAGTCAAAGGTTACTTTTTCTCCACCAATCAAATTTACGCTTAGGAAGACCTTAGAAGCTTCAAGGTTACTAATACACTTCCTTTGCTAATCCTCACACTATGACCTCAACTTCTTTTAATCTTTACATTTAACTCCATAGATCACTAACTTAATGAAATCCACAAGCTTAATTACACATCATTAATCTACTAACCACCCAACCATTATAATTACCTATAATAAAATATGCATTGTCATACATAAACTCAATTACATAATAACCTTTTAGTCACAAGTAAAACTACGATTTTGATTTAAATTTAAAGTGTCAAATGTTTGTAAAACAAAACAAAAGAAAAAATCGAAATGTTAAAAGAACGAGGGAAAAACATTGTCCTAAAATTCGGGGTATCACAATCTCCCCTCCTTAAAAGAATTTATTCCTCGAAATTCATACATTTATTCGTAAATTCATATATTTATTCATAAATAAGTATAAGCAATATAAAATAGCTATAAGGTTCAATAAAAGCATTTTCAAAACACATTGAAAATAACATACTTTCTTTATATACATATCATAGCAATTCACACATCCTACGGTACATTAATCTCAGGTATTGCTCATGCACTATACTTAATCAAAACTTGACGAAGTACAACCAAGTACGTACGCGTGAATAATCAGGGTCCCCAATCTCACTAATATCTTCAATATATCCTAAGTCCAGATTATTCGTATTCCCCGTGCCTTGGCTTTCGCCATCCAAACTTATCCTAATAGTACTCGAGATATCGATTTTATCCTAAAGCTATCACTCTTTGGTACTCGGGTACAATAATCCAAAAATGTGATAATTCACCACTCGAACTGGCCAGTTTCATGAGAAAATCAACCACTTTTGAGATTCCTACCCAACATACATATCCAATGTCCCCACCAATAGACATTTGTTCCACACTTAACAAGTCAATCCGCACAGTCCGAAAACCCTCTCCCGGAACGAGCTCGAAAGGAGCTCTGATACCATCTGTGACAGCCTCACCTTCCCCTAAGGTGAACCAAAGGGTTTGGCAAACCGCCTGCCTAACTTTCGCCAGGACTCACTCACTCGAAACTCGAGAAAATAATTTACATTCATAGCAAATAAGTAACACAACAAGTTCAAACTTATCATATAAATTGATGCTCAGATCCACCTACAAGGCTTATACACGCCCAAATACATTAACGTGTTTACAATCCAAGTCCAATCAACCCTAGTCGAGTGCTAGAACGAGTGCCATTCAAAATTTCAAAACTAGACTACTTTGTACAAGTCTCACGCCTCGCTCGTACCCCTGCTAAGAAAAACAAATGCAATGAGGTAAGCTATATGCTTAGTGAATAATCGGGGATAAAAACGTAAAATCACATCCAAATAAACATGTAAACCAAGATATTTCACATCAATATACAGAAATGTAACATCACAATGGTAGGATATGGGTGGCTTCAAAGCCAGTTCAATTCCCCGAGCCTGAACGCTTGTTGACACTCCGTCAACCAAAATACTCATGGTCCGTAGACTCCACTTACTTTTTCCGTTCACCTGATCAACCCCCGCTGGCCAGTCAACAGCACACAGCAGCTCGAGCAAAATAAATAACTTAGCTTTAAACAATGCTTTAACAAAGAACGAAATCCCAAGGTTAGCATGGAACTATCTTCGACCAAGCCCCGACTGGCTCGAATAGTTCGTCTATCCTTGGAACCGGGTTGGAACCAACCCCTGAGATATCTAATCTCTCAATAGATGATATCTCTCAACAAAGTACTCACCCCAACAGTACACAGCACAAAGGGTTCAACTCAAGTCGTATAATCACCCTAACAGTAAACAGTAAAAGGGTGTTACTCAGCACCAAGCATGTATTCTCACATATTGAGTCAACAATAGAGAATGGGCTTAGGTCGAGTGAGATAAAGTACACCCTCACATAAGCACCCATTCAACATATACAAATCATATTGACACCCATTAAACATATACAAATCATATTGACAATTTATCATATAAACCAACCCAATTACTCATTCAAAATAGTTAGCGCGCAAATCAAGGCACTTTATACCAGTCCACCGTCTCCGTCCGATTTGTCACTGCCTGTGACAGAAGATTATACTCAACTATCAGTCAACCGACCATCACAAATGGAAGTAAGGACTAAAACGGCCAAGACGGCAAAAACGGCAAAGAAATGCATGTGCGCGTGCGCGAAAATGAAAACGGTATAAAAATGGATTACACGGTTTTGACCATAACTAGAGATGTGGTTATCCGATCAAGGTGTACTAAGTAGCATCTCGAAGTTCAGACAAAGGGCTACAACTTTCATGAAAACCACTCAATCCAATTCACAATTGATCTAGGTCAAAAGTATAGATTACAGAACCAGAAGGTCCTTGTCAGTACAGTTGTCAGTACTGAATTCAAATCACAATAACTCAGCCTACACAATTCCTTTTGAGGTGTTTCTGGATGCGTTGGAAAGCTGAAACATAGGGCTAAAAGTTTTGTGTTTTGACCAAAGGGTAATTTAATATGGATCAAGGTGAAAAAATGCAGCCAAAATGAAGAAATGTCAAAACTGTCCACAAAACTATACCTATGGCAGCAAGGGTAATTTTGCGTTTTTACGTGCTACAGTGCTTGTATTGAGTTGAAATTTTGCAGGCAGTTATAAAAAATTATTTCCTACAACTTTCATGTTTTGACCTAAGGCTGATTCTGTGACAGCCCCACCACTCCCTAGGGCAAACCCTAAGGTATTAGCGGACCGCCGTCCAGCTCTCGCCAGGACTCAGTCGTTCAAAGTACTAATATCATCAATGAAACGAATGTAACATTTGACAATGCAGGGGATTGAAACGCTAACTCAAACATAATCACTAATTCAACAATTCTGCTTAGTACATATATCATCGCATGCCAACTTACCACGCTTCCTTCAAAATTACATAATATAAATCACCCTTAAGAATTTAAGCTTACAAGTCTGCTTAAATGAAAGTTACAACCTCAAAACGCAAGAACGGCAAAATAAAGCTAAGAGAGCCCTCGATCAAATCCCTTCCCGATCTGTTAAGGAAAACAAAGGGAATGGGGTGAGCTAAAGCCCAGTGAGGTTCCAGGTAAACAAGTAAACACATAGCCACATAAAATCACAAAATAGCCAACTAAACACCGTACAGTAAAATAACAGTTTAATCACAGTTCAATTCAAGGATACGGGTGGCTTTCAAAAGCCAAAGGTCCACTTGAGCTTGATCATAATTGCCTCCTGTTGACACTCCGTCAACACTTGTAACAGTATATAGGTCCGTAGAACACCACTTTCACCAGTCTCCGTCCACCAAACATGTAACAACCCCACCTTCCCCTAAGGCGAACCAAAGGGGTTAGCGGACTGCCTGCCCAGCTCTCGCCAGGACTACGGGCAGTTACACGCGAACTAGAACGTTTCGGGAAAGTAAAAGCGCGCTCGAACAAGCCACAAGAACCAAAATAACAAAATAATAAGAAAAATGAAAATGATGAATAGTGCCCGGAATAGTGGAATCCGAGATCCCACCAAACCTTAATACATCGCAATTCAACATTTACAACTACATCGGCATGTCAAAAGCTATTCATCATAGGCATACAAAGTTCGGTTTGCCAATCAAAAGATGAACCCAATACACATTAGGGTTTCATGCAAAGAGCTATTCAAAATAGACATATACATGGCTCAATTTGGCAACCAACAAGTATGAGCTTCCAAAAGTGATTATTTTCCTGTAAGGAAAACAAATGGAATGGTGTGAGCTAAAGCTCAGTGAGCAACTATCACACAATCAGCCAAGATCACTTAAACATAACCGTTCATTGTAAATATTCAAATAATAAGCAAAACAATTTGGAAAAAGGATACGGTCGGCTCTCAAGAGCCCATTTCCACGCTACATGCTTGATCTAACTCAATTGACCCTCCGTCAATATTAAAAGTACCAAACCGTAGACCTCTCTTCACTTCCATTCCTTCCACCCAACATTCCCCAATCGGGCCCGCACTCCAAGCAGTAACTTTAGGTGATACTCGAGTACACCGGAACCAAGGGTCTCATTACCACAAGATTCCCATTTCAGTCCCCGTGGCTAGTCAATTTGCACGACCAAGCCCTCGCTGGCTCGGTTCAATTGAATGCCAACGGGGTCGAGCTCAGTACAGTAGGGCCGTTGGATACTCGTCCAACCAACACCCAAACAATTTCCATGAATGAAATCCAAGAATTCATATAGCAATACAGTAATACAGTGAAACGGTAAACAATCGGTCACAAGAATAAAAGGAATGAGGGCGGTCAAGTACACCCTCACCCTAATCATTTCCAATAGCCAAACAAGCCTTCAAGGCATCACAATCACATATAGCAAAGCCACATTATAAATCCAAGTGAGTAGTATACTCACCAAGTAAGCAAGTGAGGTTTCATGCACCGTCGTCCCTAGTACGTCGTGCACTAACGTCACGCCCTAGAATATGTAAACAAATACCATAAGACTCGATAACGAGTCATAAATCCAAGCCAAACACAACCCCAATAGGGTTTCATATGCATATATAGGTATATAAGCAAACCAGAAAATCAAGACATGGAACTCATTTGTCCCAACAACAAAAACAGTTTTTGGCCTCCAAATGCGGTAATGGCACAAAATGCGCTACGCTTATTGGATGAGGGCGTAAGACCCACCATCGCGAAGCTAAAAGACAGGGCTACAACAATGTAGAAGGCCACTCAGTCCAAATCCTAGCACAACTAGGTCAAAAATGCAGAAAACTAACCCAGAACCGTAATTGCAGGTTCCCAAATCCCACAAAACTGTAATCAGTCCAATTCAGTCTATACAGGTCCAAATGCATTGATTCCAAAGGAATATGAAAGCTAAGACATCAAGCTACATTTCATCAGAAGACACCAACAACAAAATCCAAATCAATTCAAGTCAAAACAGACAATTACTATCGCAGTTCGCACATTCTGTTCACCAAAAACAGCAATAGTAAAAACGGCATAACTCACTCTACACTACTCCAAATGCCCTGAAATTTTGCAGGCACTTCAAACTCATCAATACCTACAACTTTCATGTTTAGAGAAAAGTCCAATTCGGCCTCTATCTATGACCTAAAATTTCGGACAGAATGTTCAACCAAGAACCCTAATTTTCCAGAAATTCTTCCAAATTCAAAATTGATTGCATTTAACAACAATTCACACCTACTAGAGTCAAAGCCCCTTATTACCAACCATCAAAAACAACCACACCATCAAGATCATAAGAAACCAGAAAATTCCTCATAAAATAAAAAACTCAACCAATTCATTCCAAACCATGAAATAATCCACAATTTCTCACACCATAGCCACCATTAGGCATAAAATAACCATCATTAAGTATAAGGGAGTAGTCAAACATCACTTACCTAAGAAACAAGAGATGTAGAGATGTTGGCCACCTAAGACCTTCAAACAAACTTCAATAGACCACTCACAAGCACCCAAAGGATAGATTTTATGGAGTAGAATCTAAGTTATGTGGTTGGTTTTGGAAGATTGAGTGAAATGGAAGCTAGAAAGTTGAAGAATTTTGTCTTTCTTCTTGCTAGAGAGGTTCGGCCATCAAGAGGTGAAAATGGTGAATTTTTGTGATTTTTTTTGAAGATATTAACCACTTAGTCAAAATAGTCAAGAAAATGAATAGTAACTCTTAAGTCCTAACCAATATCATGGTGACACTTGGCATCACATTAATTGCATTTCTATCCTTTGTTCACCTCTCACATCAATCACTTCACACTCCTCTACTTATCCATTAACACCCGATACATTTTACACAGTATCCGGAATCTAACCTTATTGGCCGAATTTTTCCGAACTTTCCGCACTAGTGGGTCCCACGTCCTTTCTATATACTTAATTTTTCAAAAACTATCCAATGCTAGAAAAATCATCTAAAAACTATAATTACTCATAAAATCCATCAATAAAATATTCCTAGGCCAGAAAACGCAGAAAACATGCAATTAAAGGGGAAAAACCCTAGGAAAAATATTAGGAAATTTACGGGTTCTCACAAAACAACCCCCCACCGGGCCCGCATTTCATAAACAGTAGTTTGGTAATACTCGAGTATACCAGGAATCTGAGTTTCCAATGCTCAAGGATTCCAATGAAACGGTATCAAGCCGAGGATTTTATCACTGGTGGTGCTGGACAACACAACAAGCAAGCACAACGGCTATGCTTCACCAGGGACCTCCAAGCAAGATTCAATTTCCAGTGAACAGTAAACAGTCCTCAAGGTTTATCGGCCTTCTCGACCAAGCCCTTGCTGGCTCGATACAACCGACTCACCTATGAGGTTGGGTACCCAAACAGTAACAGTAGTTGGTGGAATGTCATCCACGCAACTTAAGCACAGTCATGTATAGCAATATCTCATTTCATGTTAATTCATTCAGTAAGTAGAGCCTCAGTGAAAAGAAAAAATAAGGAAGGTCGAGTGCGATAAAGTACACACTCGCCTCAATTTTAATTAAAACAGTGTTTGGCTCAAACAATAACAATTCAATACTTTCAAGTACACGAATATTTCACATAACAAGTAGCAGGTAGTGGAACACTCACCTGTCAAGTAAAAGTAATAATCGACGTCAAACGTCTCAGTTACGATCACCGTCGTTGCCCAAACCTAGGTCAACGAGTGAAAACATTAATAATTGGATTCGTTCCCTACTAAAGTATAGGTTCATTAAGAGGCCAAGTGAGTAGCTTAAGCTACTTAATCCGGCATGCAAATAGGGTCTAAACCACGGTGAAAGTTCATGGAAAACAAGTCTAGTATGTACATGAAAGTTTGGCAAAAGAAAAGTTTCACTACAGCTCAAAGGCTTCATTACAGGTTAAACTGTCTCGCCCGGCCAGCCTCGGGAAAACGGTCATTGCTCATTGTGGGAAATTCAGAATTAGGTTCTGTCAGTTGCATTGGAAACTAGGTTCATAAGGCTAAATTTGTCTAGAAGAAACCATTTCCAAAATCCCAACATAAGTGGCTCAAAATTAAGAAACCAAATGAACTTTCTGGACTGTCTCGTATGAACAGTACTTCCCGGACAGCCAACTTTCCAGACTCGCCACGGATCGCTCGGGATGAACCAGAAAATGAGCTTTGTACCGTTTTAAAGCTCTAAGAGTCTACTTTCAATTGCCACAAACGGAACTCAATTCCGATCAGTGATTAACACGTTATGACCTTAACAAGATGGCTGGACAGAAAATTTCTGGACCTAATCCAGTTTTCCTCCTTTGTTTATAACTCAAAATTTATTCAACCAAATTGGCTAATTTTTTTGTAGACAACCTCCACACACATAACCCAACATATAATACTCACATTTGTAGCCAAAATGTGCATGAAAATATCAAGGAAAAACCGGGCAGCAAGCTTAAAAAGTTTCGGTCAGCACACTTTAAAAATTTCTAACTTCTACTCTTCTTGTTATTTTCATTCCTTGCACATAACAAGTATTAGATCCAACTAAATAGGGGTTTAAAACATATCAATACTTCATAAACACACATGAATAAGGGTTAGACATTTCATCAAACACTTGGTATGTATATTAGTAAACCTAACCATTACTTGATTAACTCAAGAAACTAACCCCAAATTCAACCATAACAAGGTGTTTTCACCATTTCAACCTCAAGTAGATGATATAACATCATAAACCCAAATTTTAAAGATTACATACCTTACTTACAAGTTGCTTTGGTCACCAAACAAACCACCACAATAGAAGCTTTAGGCTTGAAACAACCTCAAAGATTGAAGGAAATTTTCTCACAAACTCTAGATCTTTCTCTTTTGGTTTTTGTTCAAGATCAAACTAAGGTTGTCATAGAAAGAAGATGGAGTTTTCTTCCTTCCCTTGGAAGCCCTTAAGGTGGACGAAATTTTGGAGGAAAATGGTGCAAAGTTGGTTTAAAATTCCTCTAATCCTTTGGTCAAACAAGATACATGGCTAGGGTTTTGCCACATGGCTCCATTATTGTCCTAACCTTTCTTAATCTTTGACTAATGCCATTCTTACCTTTCCAAATGCACCAATAATTATTCAACACCTCTAATCTCTCACATAAAGTCTCTACCACTAATAAAAGAACACTTGGACAATTACAAGTGGTGAATTATTTACAACCTAGCTCAAGGAAATATTTTACTTCAAGTAAAATGAATTGAAATGAAATGCATGGAAATTATTATAACACATAGAAAATAATTTGTAAGGGCATATATTAAATGGTCTAGATCTTATAATAAGGCATGTAAGTAAGAAAATTGTGTTTTAAAGTGAGGGTCAATACAAGGGATTTGTTGTAACACATTGTGAAATATAATGCTAGGGCATATAAGAGGTGGTTTAAATCTTGGTGCAAGGCATGTAGTTTGGGGAAATTGTATTTTAAAAATGAGGGTTCTCACAGATTCGGCCTCTAACATGGACTAAAAGACACGGTCAGAAACAGGACAATTTCAGCATTAAAACAGGAAATCAATTCTTACAAATCACCTTTCTTGCTGACCGAAATTTTATATGCTACAAACCCAACAATTTTTAACCATGAATTCACTTCCATACACTAAGCCTAAGCATTACCACAACATGAACACCAAGAACAACCATCCATTTCAACAACCAAAGCTGAATATTACCCTAGAAGGCTGGAATTTACTATAACCACTACTAAAATCATTAAATCTACCTAAACAAGCCATAACTTTCACTTGTAAACTAATAAGTAGCACAACCATGAACTAAAACCAACCTTACCTAAAATTGAAGAAGTACAACAACCCCTAGGAAGCTTGAACCACCAAAACTCTCCATTCCAAGATAGCATTCACCTTCCTAAGCAATTTCTATGAATTATTTGGTGAATCTTTTGGTTAGTTTGCAAGATTGAGCAAGAAATCAAGACCCCAAAATTGAAGCTTTTCTCTTCTTCTCTCCAACAAGCTCTCGGCCTTCTCTGTTTATCTCAATTCATATCTTTTGATGATTACAAAAAAATGGATGTTACTAATACTTTTTGTAGAGACTCTTTTCAGAAATGGCACTAAACAGGTCTGAGGACTTAGAGCAAAAAAAAGATAAAAAAAGGTGAAAAGTGCTGAGGAAGATGTCGGACGCACAAAAGGAGAGTATCGGACGTCCGACATCCATTGAGTAACTTCGGACGTATGAAGAACTCAGACTCGGACGTCCGAAGAAGACAAGCTAGGGCTTCTACGATTACTGATCATGATCGGACGCTCAACACCTGAGCATCGGACGTCCGACAAGCGTTGCTACACTTCGGACGCAACACATTGGACGCATCGGCCGTCCGAAGGAATTGAAGAGGAACCTCCAAGTCTGTATCTTACCCTCGGACGCATGGTGAGAGGGGATCGGACGTCCTAAGAGGTTCAAGAAAATTTCTCGAACTTACTGACCTCGGTCGGACGCATAAAAACTGACTATCGGACGTCTGACAGCACCAACGGCTAGTTGACTCTTCAGATGCCTTCTATCCGTTGACAACATTAATTGAAGAATTTTTTGGTCTCCTATAAAAAGAACAAAGTCAACCACCTCAGAATAACTTTGCACATTAAGTCTACATCAAATCGTGAGTGATTCAAGTCTTAGAATACTCCAAAGGAACATTTGTATTCTTAGCTTGTGCAATTTTCTTGTAGCTTTTCAAGTGTGACATAGCTTCTTCAATAGTGTAGCATTATGAGGGTTATCCGAGTGTTTGTAAAATTTCCTTGCTTGACCAAGTGAGGTTTGGGGCAAGAAGGAAGTGATCCTTCCCTTGTACACAAGAAATTGGTTGCAAGATTGTTCAATTTGAAGTAGCTTGTTATATAAAGTGTTGTTCTAACTCAAGTGGAGTTTGAAGCCTGGTTTGTTTCTCTACTTTCGTTTATAGCTTTACTATATAAACTGTTCACCTCTTCATCTCACGAACACCTGTGCTTTCTTGTAAACTGATCCATTGAGTGGTCTTTGAGAAAAGAATGGTAGGCTTGAAAAAGAGTGACCTATGTCTTAGCTGGTTTTAGAAAACCTAATTCACCCCCCGTCTTAGGTTGTCTTCGATCTTTACAATTGGTATCAGAGTTTGGTCTCCTAGAGATTAAGCTCAATCGGCTTGGGAGTAAATATGACAACCAACAATGCCATGTTCTTTGAGGGACAATCTGTCACTAGACCTCCAATGTTCAATGGATCAAACTATGTGAGCTGGAAGGAAAGGATGATTATATTCTTACAATCCATTGATATTGAGTTGTGGTTTATTGTTAGTAAAGGTCCATATGACGCGACTATTGTTGATGAAACTACTCATAGGCCAAGACAAAAAATAAGAAGTGAGTTGACTGCTGAAGATAGAACTCATCTTACTCTAAATGCCAAGGCTATGAATGTTCTATACAGTGCATTAGACTCAAATGAGTCCATTAGAGTCAAAAGCTGCAGATCTGCAAAAGAAATTTGGGATAAACTTAGAGAGATCCATGAGGGAAGCGAGAATGTGAGGGAGCAAAAAAAATCCATTCTGGTCACTAAGTATGAATCTTTTAAGATGGAGCCTCATGAAAATATTGACAAAATGTATTGTAGATTTAATGATCTGATCAAGGATTTAGAGGTGCTTGAGAAGGAGTACTCTCTAGGTGAGAAGAACAGAAAAATCCTGAATGCTCTATCAAAGGACTGGGAAAGCAAAGTGACTGCCATTGAGGAAGCCAAGGATCTGAATACTTTACCCATTGAATCTCTGATTAACTCTCTAACTTCTTACGAACTGAAACTTAAATCTAAGATGCAGGATGAAGAAGACACCAAGGTAAGAAAGAGTATTGCTCTGAAAGCGTCACAAGACGAAGATGAAACAGCCTCACAGGATGGAAATGATTTGGAAGGTGATGACAGTGATATTGCACTCATCACACGAGGCTTCAAAAGAATATTCAACAAGAAAAGATTCAGGAAAGGTGGATCCAGCAATTCCTTCCCAAATCAATCTAATGACTTCAGAAACAAAGGGAAACTGGAGTTCAACAAGAAGCAGACTGATAAGTGTTTCGAATGTGGCCAACCAGGATACTATACAAATGAGTGTCCAATGAAGAAAAAGAAGGAGAACAAGGTTGAACGAAAACCAAAGTTCAACAATTTCCAGATCACCTGGAATGATTGCAACTCAGAAGGTGAAGTTGAGGAAGAAGAGGAATCTGCTCAAGTGGCTTTCATGGCCATTGGTGATGATGAGGTAACTGCTTGTAGTGCCCAAACTGATAGTGACAATGAATCTGATGATGATGTTAATTCATTTTTGAAAAAGATGCACAATAATTTGAAAGAATCTTATATCAGAAACAAAGAACTAAAACAGAAAATTAATTTTTTGATTCAAGACAATGCAAACCTTTGGCAACAAAACAAACATTTGAAAAATGAAAATGATAACCTGAAAAAGATTGAATTTGATTTACATACTGAACTTGACAAAAGGACAAACCTCTGTGACATTCTCAAAAAGGAACAAAACTGCTTGAAAAGAAGAATGAATGATCTTGGTCAGTTACTCCAATATCAGAAACAAAGCCTCTTTCAAAGAAGTAGCACAAGATCTCACTTTGATATTCATCAGAATAGGTTAAATTATCGAGCAAATGAGTTTACTGTCTATAGGAAAAGGCAAGTCAGATTTATAAAACCTGTTCACTCGAGTGATTTATCAACTATATGCAGTTTCTGCTGTCAATTTGGTCACATGAATAGCAAGTGTTATGTTAAGAAAAACATGAGAAATGGCATGAGATGCATGTGGATGGTTAGACATAATGCTAACTCTCAAGGACCCAACATGTAAAGGGTACCAAGTATTATCTTGTGGGTTTATGTGTAGGTGAACCTGGATAACATTGCTAAAGAATCAAAATGGTTAATTGATAGTGGATGTTCAAGACATATGACTGGTGATGCATCACAATTCATTAAACTCAAGCCAAAAGCAAGTGGAAAGGTAACGTTTGGAGATGATAACAAAGCCAAAACTGTTGGTATTGGTGATGTTGGTAAGAATGGTCAAATCTTTATCCACAATGTCCTTCTTGTTGACAATCTGAGCTACAATTTATTAAGTGTTAGCCAATTGTGTGATAGGAATCTGTTTGTATTGTTCAAGAAGCTTGAATGTCTCATATTTGACTCAAAGTTCAACACTGTTTTCAAAGGAAAAAGAGTTAATGATATCTATGTAGTTGTTCTTGAAAAAATTGATTCCTCCTATCTCAAATGTCTCAAAGTAGCAAATAAGGACCCATGGTTATGGCATAGAAGGCTTTGTCACTTCAATATGAATTTGCTAAAAGAAATTTCTAAAAAGGATCTTGTTAGAGGTCTCCCAAAAATCAGATTTGAAAAGGACCGGATATGTGATGCTTGCCAATTTGGAAAACAAGTCAATGTATCTTTTAAACCCAAGAAATATGTTTCTACTTCAAAGCCACTAGAACTTTTACACCTTGATCTGTTTGGTCCTACACAAACTACAAGCCTTGGTGGTAAGAGATTTTATTTTGTTGTTGTTGATGATTATTCCAGATATACATGGGTAATGTTTCTTGCACATAAAGATGATGCTTTCAAGAACTTCGTATCACTGTTAGCTAAAGTTCAGAATTTGATTGGCTTGAAAATTATCAAAATTAGAAGTGATAATGGCACTGAATTTCATTTTTGTGGCTTTCCAGATTTTTGTGATAACAATGGCATTACACATGACTTCTCTATTGCTAGAGTCCCCCAACAAAATGGAGTTGTAGAAAGAAAAAATAGAACTCTGCAAGAGGATTCTAGAACCATGCTTAGTGAATGCAATTTACCAAAGTATTTTTGGGTTGAAGCCATAAACACAGCCTGTTATACCATGAACAGAGTTCTTTTAAGACCAATTTTGAACAAAACTTCCTATGAGCTCATGTTTGACAAAAAGCCTGTTGTTGGTTACTTTAAAGTCTTTGGTTGTAAATGTTTCATTTTGAACATCAAGGAATATCTTGGAAAGTTTGACAAGAAATCTGATGAGGGAATTTTCTTGGGATATTGTGAAAACAAAAGAGGCTTCAGAGTCTATAATCGTAGAACACTGGTTATAGAGGAGGCGATACACATTACTTTTGATGAATCTAATTGTGACATTTCCATGAGTTGTGGTGAAGATGATGATACAGGTGTACAAGAAGAATTAAAGAAGTTAGCAATCAATGATCATGGCTCTGCTTCACCAAAAATTGATTTAAAGAATGCTGATACTCAAGACAGTCCAGCTGGAGAAGTGAATGACAGAGATACCACTACTCCTAATGATCTTCCAAGAACCTGAAAATTTGTCCAGAACCATCCCAGGGAGCTTATAATTGGTGATCCATCTGAAAAGGTCAGAACTCGTTCCTCTAGACACCTAGTAGATAATCTTGCTTTTGTATCACACTTTGAACCTAAAAATGTTGTTGATGCATTGAATGATGAGCACTGGATTTTGGCTATGGAAGAAGAGTTAATCCAATTTGAAAGAAACAAGGTTTGGACCCTTTGTTGCTAGACCACAAGACCATCCTATCATTGGCACAAAGTGGGTTTTTAGAAACAAAATGAATGATAAAGGGGAGGTTGTTAGAAATAAGGCCAGGCTGGTGGCTAAGGGATACACTCAAGAAGAGGGAATAGACTTTGATGAGTCCTTTGCACCTGTAGCTAGGCTGGAGTCCATTAGAATGTTTCTAGCATTTGCATGTTTCAAGAATTTTAAATTATTTCAAATGGATGTTAAAAGTGCCTTCTTAAATGGCTTTATAGATCAAGAAGTCTATGTTGACCAACCTCCTAGTTTTGAAAATGAATCTTATCCAGATCATGTTTTTAAACTCTCAAAAGTTGTATACGGATTAAAACAAGCTCGTAGAGCATGGTATGAACGTTTGAGTGGGTTTTTGATTGAAAATGGTTTTAAAAGGGGCATTGTAGATACTACACTTTTCACAAAACAAAGATCACGAGATCTTTTAATTGTGCAAATATATGTGGATGATATCATATTTGGTGCTACTAATGAGAGCTTGTGCAAGGACTTTTCCAACATCATGCAAAAAGAATTTGAAATGAGCATGATGAGAGAATTAAACTTCTTCCTTGGACTCCAAGTGGTTCAAACCCGAGATGGAACGTTTATAAATCAAACAAAATACACCAAGGAGTTGCTGAAAAGATTCGGAATGGAGAACTCAAAGCTTGTTGGAACACCTATGTGCACATCTACCAAACTTGACAAAGATGAAGAAGGTACAAAAGTTAAGGAAAAGAAGTATAGAGGTATGATTGGAAGTTTACTTTATTTAACTGCCAGTAGGCCTGATATCATGTTTGTTGTATGCTTATGTACTCGATTTCAATCCTGTCCAAAGGAATCACACTTGAATGCGGTAAAAAGAATTCTTAGATATCTTAAAGGAACCTTAAACTTTGGCTTGTGGTATCTAAAATGTCATGAACTTCCTTTATGTGGATTCTTTGATGCTGACTTCGGTGGTTGTAAAATAGATAGAAAAAGTACTACTGGTATATGCAACTTTCTTGGAAATTGCTTAGTATCTTGGTTTAGTAAAAAACAAAATGCTATCTCATTGTCCACTATTGAAGCTGAATATGTTGCTGCTGGTGTTTGTTGTGCTCAATTGTTATGGATGAAAAACACATTGAATGATTTTGGTTTAGTATATGAATGTGTACCTATGTACTGTGACAACACTAGTGCAATTAATCTGACAAAAGATCCCATTCAACACTCTAGGACTAAGCACATAGATATAAAGCATCATTTCATTCGCGATCTTGTCTCCAAGGGGGTAATCTGTGTTCAGTTTGTTTGTTCTAAAGATCAAATCGCTGATATCCTCACAAAAGCTCTTCCACTGGATCAATTTGTGTTCTTGAGAACAAAATGGGCGTTTCAGAAAAAATATTCTAAGTTTCGTTTCTAGTCAATCTTTATCGGACGTCCGATGAATTGGAACGGACGTCCGACAGTGTTCTTCGTCCCGTTTCAGAAAAGCACTGGTTCGGACGGTTGTGTCGGACGCTTCACTTCGTTTGGACGTCCGACACTCAAAAAATTGAGCCTTATAAGGCAGTTACCCATCTTCCTCAGTTCATTTTCCTCCACGGTCTCGGACGCAACCTTTCAGTTTCCTCTCATATTTAAAATTCAAATTCCTCTCTCCTCAAATCAAGTTCCAAGAAATTGACTCAACCAACGCCATTACACCTCTATTGCCCGTTAACCACCCATAAAAATCACTCCTAACCCCCAACTACCCCATAGTTCCTAATTCACATGCGATACCCTAACCTTGCGGCATTTCAGTGCATTCTCGTTTGCTCATACTGCATTCTTCCTCTATACACCACGTTCTGCATCAAAAACACATCCACATTGCATCATGGTTAGAATCAGAGGAGGATCTACTAGTGCCGGACGGTCTTTTAGACTTAGAGATGAGAACATTAAATTTGTGAAACCGTCTACCAAAGCACCTAAAAAGAAGATTGTGACCCGTGGTGGTAAAGTGAAGCAAACTGCCCAAAGAAAAAGGGTTTCTCCAACTGCTGAACCATCTGATGAGCAGATGGAAGAGCAAAACTCTAAAGAAAACACAGTTGGTGGAAATGAGGAACCAGAACGGGCTACACAGGATGATTAAACTGTCACAAGGTCATCTGGTAAAAGAAAAAGAACTGCAAAAAGGAAGAGCACTCCCTAATCCAAGAAAAAGCAATCTGCTGATCATCAGAATCTGCTGATCCCTCTGATGATCAGCAGAATGAAAGAAACATTGCTGAGAATCAGCAAACACCTGAACCCTTCACCAAGAAATCTCCAAGGACAAGGACTGAGGCTCAAAATATTGGGTCATCTGCCACACAAACCTCGAAAAGGAAACGTTCTGCGAAGGATCCATTATCTCAGCCGGTAATAGAACCCACTCCTCTCCCAAAATTCATTGATGATGAAGCCAGAGACAGATTTGAGTTGGTCTCTCAAAAAGGGTTCATCACCCAAAGGCTCATCCTTCCCTATGAATTTCGTAAGCTTGATCTTGAACCTGTTATTAAGCTGTTTGAATTCCAAAAATGGGTTCATCTTCTGACCATTCCTAATACATTTTACCCTGACATGCTTTATCAATTCTTTGCTAATCTTAGAAAGGGTAACTCACACATAGAACTCATCTCTAGGGTCAGCTCTGTGAACATCACATTAACACCTGACATTGTAAATTTCATTTTGAAAACAAAAATTGAAGATGGTTACAAAGGAAAAATTGCAAGTTTCTTTTCGTATGAGGAATTTCCTTCTGCCTACCATCATTTTTACAATGCTAAACTCATGACCTATTTTCAAACCCACTTCAATACTCCTGCTGAGGCAAGATTAGATGATCTCAGTCCTCAGAATCTGATCATCTTCACCATCATTTCAAATCTGTTGGTGCCAACTGATGGTCACAGAACAGATGCAAACAAAATGGAACTCTATCTTTTCTACTATTTTGTTGAAAAAATCCGCATTAACTTTGGATTTGTGATGTGCAAGTTTCTGCTCAAAATTAGCACTGACAGTCGTAGGAAGCTCTCTTATGGCAAATTTCTGACCCTTATCTTTGCCCATTTTAAAATACCTTTTTCTGAAAAATCACCCAAAGACAGTGCTTCAACAGTTTTCTCAAAAGCTTATTTTGAAAGAAAGAACTTAAGATTTTTTGATGGCCATTGGTGCTATAAGGAGACTGTGGCTGAGTCTAGAAGGAAAAACTTTCATGAAACCCCTGTCACTCCTAAGACTCCTCGTGATCAGTCAGACTATGTCTCTCCTTTCACCATTCATCCTAGAAAGTCTGCCAGCAAGTCCCTCTCTTCCAATTCTGAGGTCATCTCCTTGCTTGAAGACCTCAAACAGCATGTTATGCTTATTGAAGATGGTCTCATGATGACCATGACCCCTACCCAACAATCTTCTTTTATTGAAAAAAGAAACCTTCTTGTGCCTCCAATACCTGAAAATAATGAAAATGCTCATCAGAAAGAGCCAAGACCTGAGCCCACAGGGCCAACTACTGGTACTGAGGCCACACCAACTTCCAGCTCTCAGCCCAAGGATAAAGGCAAGGCTCCAGCTACTGAGGAGACATATGAAGAAGACGATGAAGAAACTGAGGAAGAAGTGGCTCCTAAACAGTTTCGTCTGATCAGGAGGAGGCCTGGATCATCTAAAATCACTATCTAGGCACTGCTAGGTCACTGCACTTTATTTTTAGAACTATAGTTCATCTTTTACACTGCAAAACTTTTCGTATGCAAAATTTTTGTACTAAGAGTTGTACTTCTGGTCTGTACAACTGGATGTTTTCTACTGTTTATAGATGCTATGACTGAGTGTTTCTAATGTTATCTGATGTGAATGGATGTGTTTGTTATGAATGAATGTTTCTGATGATTCCGGATTGTGCTGACATGAATGGATTTTGATGATATTATCTGATTGAAAAATCTTTGTTGTCAAATTTTTTGTTGCTTTCTGATGGATCGTGCTGATGTTATCTGATGTTGCTGGTATCAAAATTGATCAGACATGGCATACCTGCTTTTGTGATGACAAAAAGAGGGAGAAATGGATTAGCACTGATGGTGTAAAGAAATTAGTTAGGGGGAGTCAGTTTTAGGGGGAGTTCCGTTTCTTTTCGTATACTCATACACTTCGTTAGGGGGAGTTGTAATCCCAGCTCGTATTTCTACTTTTCTTTTCGCTCTATCCAAGTGTTTTGTCATCATCAAAAAGGGGGAGATTGTTTATCTCAATTCATATCTTTTGATGATTACAAAACAAACGGATGTTACTAATACTTTTTGTAGAGACTCTTTTCAGAAATGACACTAAACAGGTCTGAGGACTTAGAGCAAAAAGAAGATCAAAAAAGGTGAAAAGTGCTGAGGAAGATATCGGACGCACAAAAGGAGAGTATCGGACGTCCGACATCCATTGAGTAACTTCGGACGTATGAAGAACTCAGACTCGGACGTCCGAAGAAGACAAGCCAGGGCTTCTACGATTACTGATCACGATCGGACGCTCAACACCTGAGCATCGGACGTCCGACAAGCGTTGCTGCACTTCGGACGCAACACATTGGATGCATCGGCCGTCCGAAGGAATTGAAGAGGAACCTCCAAGTCTGCATCTTACCCTCGGACGCATGGTGAGAGGGGATCGGACGTCCTAAGAGGTTCAAGAAAATTTCTCGAACTCACTGATCTCGCTCGGACGCATAAAAACTGACTATCGGACGTCCGATAGCACCAACAGCTAGTTGACTCTTCAGATGCCTTCTATCCGTTGACAGCATTAATTGAAGAATTTTTTGGTCTCCTATAAAAAGAACAAAGTCAACCACCTCAGAATAACTTTGCACATTAAGTCTACATCAAATCGTGAGTGATTCAAGTGTTAGAATACTCTAAAGGAACATTTGTATTCTTAGCTTGTGCAATTTTCTTGTAGCTTTTCAAGTGTGACACAGCTTCTTCAATAGTGTAGCATTGTGAGAGTTATCCGAGTGTTTGTAAAACTTCCTTGCTTGACCAAGTGAGGTTTGGGGCAAGAAGGAAGTGATCCTTCCGTTGTACACAAGAAATTGGTTGCAAGATTGTTGAACTTGAAGTAGCTTGTTATATAAAGTGTTGTTCAAACTCAAGTGGAGTTTGAAGCCTGGTTTGTTTCTCTACTTTCGTTTATAGCTTTACTATATAAACTGTTCACCTCTTCATCTCACGAACACTTGTGCTTTCTTGTAAACTGATCCATTGAGTGGTCTTTGAGAAAAGAAGGGTAGGCTTGAAAAAGAGAGACCTATATCTTAGCTGGTTTTAGAAAACCTAATTCACCCCCCCTCTTAGGTTGTGTTCGATCTTTACA
>NW_020864610.1:0-40166 GCF_003713205.1 Coffea eugenioides
TGATGTTTCTTGGACTTGACCATTGATGCTTGATTATTATTTTTCTTGGTATCTTGGCAATTAGGTAGTTAGAGCGATAGCCATTGTCAAAATTTTGGTGTTCAATTGCTGCTCCCATGCTTGAGGGCAAGCATGATTCAGGTGTGGGGGGAATTGATAGGGTATAATTTGTTAGTATTTTTATTATTAATTTTCCCTTCTATCCCTGACAAATATTGTGTTAATTGCTGATATTTACTCATATTTGGTATTTGGAATCAATTTCAGGAATGAAGCAGAAAACTACCAAAAAGGAGGGACTTTGTGAAAAATATGGAGACTTCTAAGGGTTTCAATCCTTGGGCCCTTGAATTGGTGGGGGACCACAAGCTAGTGAAAGGCATTTGGTCATTTGGGCTTCAAAGAAAGCAACGTAGTGAGACTTGGAACAAGAAATACTTGGGAGGCTTTGTCCACATGTGTGGGGACCACCTAGATAGCTTTTAGTCATCTTTCTTTTGTTGCTTTAAAAGGGGACAACGTACAGAAGCAAGAGATATCTAGGGCTTTAGTTTTAGTTTTTTAGTTTAGTTAGTTTCTTTCTTTGGACTGGCCTCATGACACAGTTACGCCAGGTATTCGCATATTCCCCAACGGGGAGATTTTCTGCATGAGGCGTGGTTTTAAGCTTTTCTAGTCAAGGGGACAACTGACGATTTGGTTCGACAATTACTGTGAGATCGAATCTGTTTTAATTATTTTCTTCATTTATTGGTATTTATATGTTCCTTGATTTTAATTGCTATGGCCTTGTGTATGATTGATTAGTGCGCAATAATTAATTATTCATATAGGCTATTTTTGCTAAATATGGGTAATTGAATCCGTAATTGTTCGTTATCTCTACCTCAGTAGTAACTGGCGTAATTGGGTTTATGTCAGGGGAGCATATGATCTAATTTAAACAAACCCTCGTAGCGTGTTTGTTGGTTAGGATTGGGCCTTTCTAATTATTAATGCAATCTAGGAATTAAATCCTACGGTCGTACCTAGGGTTATTATTGGGTTAGAGAAATAGCTAACGGTCGTACCTTAGCTATCGAGAAATTTTAAAGGAAAAAAGGGTTTTTTTTTTTTTTTTTTGGTTGTTTATCGCGTGCATGAGCAAGCTATAACAATCTATTACTATGTTGGGAATTATTTCTGCATCTGATAGTGCCTGAACCAATTTCTGAAGTGGTACCTTGCTAGAGTTTCCCCAATCATTTCTTTTAATTAATTATTTTCTGCAGTTAATTTATTTAGTTAGGCATTTAATCCAAACACCCCCATACTTGGACTCTAGAAGAAACGAATTATCCCCAAGTCCCTGTGGAATTCGACGCCTACTTCTCACACGCTAATTACAAAATCTAGTATTTTTATCGAGTAAGTATTTATTATTGTACAGGTTCGGCACCTGTCAGTAGTAATTAAAAATATGAAACATTTCAAATGATAAAACCTCAATAATAATGGTAATTAAAATGAAAAATCTCCCTATTAAAACTATTTAGTGACCCTTGTACTCCATCTTCAATTCCTATATGTGTCAAAGTTTCTTATCCAAAGCAATTTCTTACTTGAAATTATGTGACCAATTGCATTAGCCACAATTTTGATATCGTAAAAAATATTAGTATAAAAAAAATAGATGCTCTTGGAAAAAAAGAGAAATATATAAGAAGAAAAGAGTCCATATTCATTTGAAGAATCTTGATATTAATATCATGTGACAGATATATAATTATGTGCTTTTTATCGGTATGAAGAAATACTAAAAGAAAAGAACAAATAAAAGAATCCAACTATTTCTATCAATTGAATGTCAATAGACAACTAAGTAGACAATCTAAGATAATTAAGCAGTATAGATCATTTACATTTTTTATTAACCTCAATAAAACTTAAAAAAATGTAAATATTCCAAATTCAATAATACGCCTCACATTATTCAATTCAAATTCACAAAAAGAAATAAAAGTTCAACTAGAAAGATATAAAAACCTTACTCTATGGAACTAATTTCTGCTGACCAATTAGTATTTGTAATATCAAAGAAATGTGACCTGTATTGATTTAAGAGGTCTATGAATAGCATGTAAATTTAGCAAAAAAAAAAAAGAAATTGCAGAAAATGGTGAGGAGTGAATTAAAAATAATAAATTTTCTTTACAATTAAGGATTACAAATTTGTTGGAATAGCTGTACCACTCAATCATGACGTGGCTTATTTCTATGCCCTTCACTTTGTCAATTAATTTAATGTCTCATTTATGTCGTCTTTGCAGCTATCTTTTTTAACTGCATAGGGAAAATTTAAGTTTCTTTTTAACTCAATCAAATACCAATTAATACCAATTTTATTTGACAAACAAACCAAGCAAATGTAAAAGCAACTTAAAAAGCATGAAGAGTTTAGGCTCACATCTTTCTCTGCCCACATATATTTCAACATGACTTGATATATGCTCTACATGGTACACCAATTCATATAAGCTCATCCTTATTGACAGACATAGTTATACACTTACATACACAATACACGAACACATACACTCCCCATCCTCCATCCCCCTCGCAACCCTGCCAACGCAATCACAGACACAAACACAAAGCAGATCTAAACTACTAGACAGAGTCTATAAAAGCCCTCACGCCATCTCATCCTTCCTTGCAACACTCTTAAGCAAAGAAAAGCCAAGTTCTTACATTGTAAAACAAGATAAAAGGACTCCAACAAATCTACAGCTTCTCTACTCTGTCAAGTCCAGTTAATAACAGGGAAAATTTCAAGAACATGGCATGCTTGGAACCTTATTTGACAAAGAAAGCACAATGTTCGGCTATCTATAGAAGACCTTCATGCGTGAAATGTATTTTCGTGTACACATACTGGTACATTTTGTACAAACGTCAGTCCAAATGCCCTTCACATTTGGCCTAAAAACCTGAACCCTTTATTGATTAGGGCTTCAAGGGCGCCCTTTTCCATAATAATTCTACAGCAAATTGCAGGAAACAGAAGACAATGTGCATCTATCATCCAACAACGCAATAACCAATCTATCACAACAAATTTACTTCTTCCTCTTCCTTCTCATGCTTTCAAGCCAATAGTACCCAACTTTGGACCCAACCAAAAAAAAGGAAAAACAAGTGCAGTAAAGCTCTTTATCATATTCTAATCAAAGCGTCAAACAGAGCTAAATTACAGAGAAACTTCAAAAATGAAAGAGAAAAAAAGATACAAGCTTTTTTGTTTTTTAAATATAGATAAAAACCCATATGAACTGAAGAAACTCTACTCAGGATTGGGATTTTACTCCTCCTCACCATTTCCTCAAAAGCTAAGCTGAAAATTCTCCCTTTCTTTTCGCCAACTATTTTTCCGTCAAAAGACAACGCGAAATTGAGGGGCGTCGGAGCCTTGAGCCGGCAGAATCTCCGAGCGGCAAGGTTCGAGCTCGTCGGAAACAGGGCAGAAGCCGGCGAGGGTGACATTATCGGCAGAAGCGGCAACGGAACCGAATTCGAAAACGGTGATATCAGCTGGTGGTGGGCCGGGCCGTCGGACCTCCACTGCTCCGTTCATGCCGGGAACTTCAGAAGCGGATTGGGTTTTCACCGGTTCCGATTTTTGGGTCGCGGGTTTGGAGTTGGTATCGTTTTTGGTTCCCTTGAACCATGAAAAAATACCCATTGGTGGTGAATCAGTAATGTTGCTCACAAAATGAACTAGTTAGAACTTCCAGTGAGAGAAAGGGTGGAGGGGTTCTAGGCAATCCAGTTTTATTTGAGGAAGAAATCAAGAAAGAGGATAGCTTTCGTTGAGGGCAAAATGACGAGAACGCCATTTAATTTTTTGTTACTAAAATATTTTAGGACAGAAATAGAAGGATATTTAACTATTGGATCATCATATAGAGAGTATTTAGATTTTGGGCAAATTACATTTTACCCCTGTGGTTTAGATTTTTATATAACCCCGTATGGTTTCAGAAGTTATACATATATTTCTCATGGTTTAGATTAAAGTATCAAAGTGATGGAAATAGTCATTGGTAACGGAACTTCTGAAAATGTCAAAATTACGCTTATAAATACATGACACACTAATCCTGTATGATTTTTATATTTTAACATATAATCCCCTTATGGTTTAATACTTTACCATATAACTCCCTTATAGTTTTTAGAATATACATATAACCCCCCTTAATTAATAAATAATTTTTAACTTTACATAAGGGTATTTTTTACATTTTAGGTGACTTCATTACAAATAATTATTTTCGTCACTTTGACACTTTAATTCAAATCATAAAGGAGTTATATATAGGTTTTGAAATTATATGGGAGTTATGTAAAAAATACTAAATCACAGGAGGGTAACGTGGAATTTGCTGTTAGATTTTCAATGTTATTTCCACGTATAATAAACCAAGGAAAATCTGATGCATCTTTTATTTTTCTCTATCTGGTATGGAAAAATGCATCTAGAAAGCTACACATTTTTGGATTGAGGAATAAACATCATGATTCTGTGGCAAGTTATTCATGTAGTATGATGGATGGATTTGCATTTTGGCCTTCAACTCTTTGGTGAGCTGCATCTGCTGTAGCCTGTAAGTCGCCCTTTATTTGTTTATTATTTTTTTCTCATATACTCAGCTAGAAGTTAACGAGCTTCTTAAATCCTATTTTTATGCTCCTAAAAAATTGGCAAATCCAGAGAAACTTTTAGAAATAAATCAATATTGGGATCAGACCCTTTTGTTATCTAAATTTAAGAGTGAAAAGAAGATTATTCATTCTCAAATTTCGCACAATGCTATAGCCATTGCAATCTTTATGTAGACTTATATCAAATTGATTCCTGGACTCAGTTATCGTTGGGAGGTAGGTAAGAATGCTTCATTTGCTGAAGTTAAAATTAAAGAAAAACAGTTTATAAAATGCAATGCACCATACTACACGCAGTGGAGAACATAGAACACATCAGAAACTTCTCAGAAAAATAGAAGAAGAAGAGAGAGCAGTAGGGGGGTAGCAAACAAAAGAGAGGGAAGCCACGAGATGCTACTACTAGTGCTAGGCAAGGATTGTTTTCTTCTTCTTCTTCCCCCATAGCCGGCGGATTCTCCATTCCCCATCATTGGCATAGAAACCAATGACAATTTCAGGAATGTGTGTCACTCTTCTGTAATTTTCACTTTCTTCCTCCTGATTCTCAACCTTTTCCATCAGTTGAGAACTCATCTCATACAAACCCAGCTCTTTGAAGATGGCTCATGTGCTGAATTCCGAAGGTAAGTCCTCTAGTGATGGAAGTCGATCTAGAACTAGTGTTCGGAGATGAGAACATGCACCCTCCTCCACTGCCATCCATCTCAATCCTTCCATTCCCTTTAACGACAAAACCAACTCAGCTTTAGGAACCCTCCAGCCTTGAAAACATAACCCTTCTCCTTGGTAACATCCACAGAAATTAATTGTATCCAAATTGGGCAAATGTTGGAGGAATTCAAGCGGATCCTTCTCACCCCTTAACCGAACTCCAGTACAATTTATTTTTACCAAGTTTTGAAGATGAGTTGTCCACACTGGCATCGTTTCTAAGCGGCCACGCATAAATTAGCACACGAAGAGATCGAAGAAACGAACAAGAAGAAGAAGAAGAAAGAGAATGTTGATAATGATTTAGATCGATTATCTCAGAATCATCACCTTTTCCAACTGAATCAACACTTAATTCCGAAGGCTGGTGAGGTTGACAAGGGAGGAGCAGAGCTCCTTTCCATCTTCTCTTCTCAACTGTGTAATATACAACTCTCTTAATTGGGTCAATTTTCCTATCTCTTTAACTATTACAGACCCGCTGCTTGCATCTATGGTGTCTAACCTTTGTAAAGCGAGAAGCCCTCCCAATTTTGACGGACCATTTAAACCCATGATATCCAATATCTTCATCTGAGGGATCAACTTGTTGGTATACTCTCAGATGCCGAAGCCTTTGCAGCTTTAGAATTTCCACGGGTAATTCCCTAACTCCAGTGTCCCCCAAATTCAGATGTTCCAAATGTTGAAGCTTTCCAATTGCTCTCGGGACTCTTGCCACTTTTGTACCATATAGGCTCAGATACGTGAGATGCAACAAGCTGAAAATCTCATTTGGTGTTTCCTCTATCTCTTCACCTCTCAAATCCAAAACCTTTAGCAACTTACTGCTCCTTAGAACCTCAGATAGGAAAGTTTTGGACAGTAATGGGTTGGTGGAACTAACTGCGATGAATGATCGAAGGTGTTCAAAGGAATAAAATTGTCTTTGTTGGTGGTATTGGATGTTGCTGCTGTTACTACTACTATGGAGTGCTAGACGGCGTACCTTCTCAGATGGCCACGTCATTGGTTGTCCAGTAGTAACTGTCACCATGTTTTGTTCCCTTGACTTGATGAGAATAACTTCTCTCAATAGGTCATAGATTTGACACTTGTCGGGCAATCCTTCATAAAACACTTTAGCTGCTTGAATTAGGCTTCTACTGATGAGTTCACTAAGATAACCCCAGGCTACATCTTCAATACTCATTCCTTCTCTCCATTCTACAAATTTTTCAGCAATCCATAAGGGAATCAGTGTCTGGCAGTCTATTAGATAATCCTCCGGATAAATGCTTAAATACAACAGACAGGGTTTGAGATGCGAAGGCAGATCGTTGTAACTCAGAGAAAGTATTCTTTTAACTCTCTCTAATTTACCGGTGCCTTCTAATTCACCCCCAAGACTGTGTTGAATCATCTCCCATTCATCTATTCTGCTCACGTCCTTCGAAGCCAAGAGCCCACCGATCGCAACAATCGCCAAAGGCAAACCGTCACATTTGTCCAATACAGCTTTTGCAACATCCATCAGGTGGGTGGGGCAACGATTTCCTTTAAAGATCTTGTTACAAAATAGGGTCCACGAATCTTCAATTGATAGTGGCTTCTTTTTGTAGACATAATCCTGAGATTCTGTGCAAGAGGCAGAGGCTACATCGGCTTTTCGTATTGTTAGCATGACGCGATTGCCGTAGTTACCCTCAGGCAGTGCAAATTTGATTTCATTCCAAAATTCCACGTCCCACACGTCATCGAACACAATTGCATACCTTCCAGCTTGTTGAAGAAAATCTTTGACAAATTTTTTCAACTCAATGATAGAAATAGATTCGATGAATTGTGGGACTGATTTGTTCAATTCCTTGTGCAACTGCCAAATCAAGTCTCTCAGGAGCTTCGGAAAGTCGCATGTTTGAGAGACGGTTACCCAGGCACGAACTGGGAAATTCTTTCTAACATCTGGATCTTCATGGACCTTTTTGACTAGGGTAGTTTTCCCTAGTCCAGCCATACCAACCACTGAAATAACTTTGAGTTGGTGGTCGTGCCCCTCGAGAAGCTTAGAAATCAGATGTTGTTTGGGCTGGTCAATGCCAACCAATTTTGCTTCCTCCACTAGAAATGCATCATCCCTGCTATAGCGCCATGAGTCGTTCATGGTTGAAGATCCAGTGACACGGTGGTCGATGCCAAATTCAACTTGGTATCTCTGACGTCCTTCTGAAATATTTTTGATCCTGGACTTTATGCTTTGAATTTCACTGGCAACCTGATGACGAGCTCGCAAGCTCTTAATGGCTTTGAGAATTCTCTGAAGAGAGCCACAGAATCCATGATGTCGGTAGCCAGCAAAGCGCAGTACAAATTCATCGAGAACATCTTCAATGTCATAAGCAGCTTCGCGCACTTGGTTGATCCATTCTTGGAGCCTGGGATCATCATCTTCTTTTGCTTCAGCCACTTTGAGGAAAGCTTTCATATGCCCCAACTCATCCTTGATTAGTTGGACCTCTTTTCGAAGCCCTCCCAATAGGCTTCCCTCCTCTCGGAGTAAGGTTGCGAGATGATTTGAAACAAAAGAGACAACAGTTGCTGCCATTTTCAGTCTTCCTTTTTAACCTAAGAATGTCGGGGAAGGCGGCTTCTGGTTTATAGGATAGGACAGTCCAGTTGTAATATCTTGAAAGGAAGAAGGAAGAGGAAGTTATACAGATTCATAAGCTGATGTTCTTCGGTGCAGTATTTATCAAAAAGAAAAACAGCGTTAAACAGAAAAAGAAAGAATTAACCAATTAGAAGAAACTAAAGCAAGAAACATCTGATTGTGAAAGACGAAGCTGCCTTACCTGCCACAATACAAAATCATGGAAGCTATTAAGAAGACTCTGTTTGCACATGTCTCAGGACCTTCTTTCAACTGTGGTCCTTCTTTACAAGTAGAAGGAATAAAGTTAAAACGCGGTTGGACTGGACATTATTGATTTCTTTGACGAAGAAATAAAATTACTGCAAAATGTTTTGCCCCTTCTGCTGACATTATGGCATATATAAGCTCCTCCTTCTATGGAACTAATTTCTGCTTTTTTTTTCTTTTGACCCTTTGGACCAACTAGTATTTGTAATAAAAATGGATGGAATATCAAGAAACAAGCCAGTCCAACGCGGTGTAGACGAAATTTACAGTGTAGACATGAACGCGTGTTTGAGTAGTTAAAGTGGAAAGAGCACAAGAGAATGAGAAGAAAACCCCACCCCAAAAGAAAATTGACAGTTCCGAATCAAATGGAAGCCAAGCTATGAGTTTTCCAGGAACATGTGATGCAGAGGAAAGTGAATTTCTTCGGAGTGGAACAGAAAAAGCAACTCAAGACTAAGGATGGCAACAGGGTGGCCCGCAGGGAGGAACCCCGCCCGCCACCATTTAAAAAAAATATATATATATAATTATATATATAAAAATATTTAATTTAATTAGTTATAAACTTATGATAATGATATTAATATTAGTTATATGTATTATAATATCATTATCAATTATATTAATAATATATATACTAATAGAAATTATTAATTAATTATATTAAATTTACTATATATTTATATTATATCTCTAATTATATTTAATATAATAATATTTTTTCTTAAAAAAGCGCAAATAAAATAATGAATTAGTGATTGTATTTCTGTCAAAAGTAAAAATTTAACTATTTTAATTGTATTTATTTCATTATATTGGATTGTATTCAATAATTTTTGTTTGATTATTTTTATAAATTTTAATTATTAAATTATAATGAAAAATAAAATTTGATGATATATTAATATTAATAAATTATTTAATTAATTAAATTTAATATAATATATTTTTATTAGCCTGTCAAGAAAGCAGGACGGGGATGGGGAGGGGGTGGCGATGGGACGGAGCTGCCTTACGGCCACAATATAAAATCATGGAAGCTATTAAGAAGACTGTGGTCGCCCACAATTGTCTTCGGGAACCTTATTTCAACCGTGGGCCCCTTGGTGGGATAAAGATAAAAAGGAGCATCGTTCGATTGTGGGTTCTTTAAACCAACTAGGGAGTTGATCATCACTTTTAGTGCGGGTGGGAGTTTAAATGTTCAAACCTTCGTCTCCCATCAAAAGTGGTCACCTAATGTGGTTATGCTTAAGATTTATATGGGTGCTTTGTGCTCATACGGTCCGATGGTAGTTTAGTTCTCATCGATTTTTCGTGATCTTGTTAGGTTACCTCCCCTAGTATAGATTAGATTAGGACTAAAAGTAGATATAAATGTAGATGATGACAAATGACAAAAAAAAAAAAAAAGACTGTGGGTTCTTTACGAGGGGAAGGACATCATTGATTTCATTGATGAAGAAATAAAAAACGAACTCTATGGAACTAATTTCTGCTGACCAATTAGTATTTGAAATATCAAAGAAATGTGAACAGTATTGATTTAAGAGGTCTATGAACAGCATGCAAATTTAGCAAAAAAAAAAAAGGAATTGCAGAAAATGGTAAGGAGTAAATTAAAAATAATCAATTTTCTTTACAATTAAGGATTACAAATTTGTTGGAATAGCTGTACCACTCAATCATGACGTGGCTTATTTCTATGCCCTTCACTTTGTCAATTAATTTAATGTCTCATTTATATCATCTTTTGCAGCTATCTTTTTTAACTGCATAGGGAAAATTTAAGTTTCTTTTTTAACTCAATCAAATACCAATTAATATCATAAAGTCAGGGGGGATTGTATTGCAGATATTGGTAAGTTTAGTGTTGATTGCAGCGTTAGTTATATAATTATATCTATTACGTGTTCTATGATAAGGAAGCTGCAAGATGCCTTATGGCCTTTATTTCATGGTCATTGCTTCTTATTATCGCTTTGACTTTTGTTGCAGGCATGTGCTTTGTACAACAATTGGTGGCCAATGCTAACAGGTACAAGAATGTGAGATATTTGGCACAATGTCGATTACCTATTCTTGATAATTGCCTACTTCATATGACTGATATCTTGGAATTCTCCTGCCATTTTGATAAAATTGGAATCTAGTTTCATGCAACTTGCTCTTTTGGGCATATTTAATGTGGCAACCAGATTAACAGCTAAGCATGTTGTCTGCAAACTATCCAAGAGGCCCTTTGTAGTTCAGAATTAGTTAATTTTGTTGCATCAATGCCTTCTCAAAATGGTACAACAACTTTCGTTAGTGTCTGACGATTATACGATTGCATTGTCTGCTTGCAGTAATAATGTATGTGGTTCTACCTATGCCCTTAATTTTTTTGGCTGGCTCGGATACTTCATCTCTCTTTTCTGAATCTCAAAGTGGGTAAGTTTTTTATTTTTTCCTTCCGCCATGTTTCTCTGATGAGATGCTTTTATTCAAGTTTATTTATATAGATTTTTTGGCGTTAATTGGTTTTCATAAACAATGGGGCAACAGCTGGGCAGACGTGACCAAATTCTTAACTGGGGCTTCAGCTGTTGGTAGCACAGCAATACCATTGTGCGGAAAACGTAGAAGTTGCCTTTTTCTTGATTGCTGAGCATTGCCTATCATTTTGTGCTTTGTAAATACAAGAGTGGTTATTTTTTCAGTGAATGAATACCTGAGTTGCACATTAAACAATCTCGCCATTAAGGTCATATACCGCATCAGACACCACACTTGCTGTCAGTGTCAAATGTACAAGGTTGCAGAATTTCTGGAGGAACAAGCCATAATATCAGAGATACTCCTGAAGGCAGGCAATTTGTAACCGTGGAACAGAAGTTGACCAGAATGTTGTATTTCAAGCACATCAGTGTTCATTGGGAGCCAAGACAAAGCATGGAAAACTTTCAATGTTTTGGTTCCACCAACAACATTACAAGCAAAAAGATCCATCTAACTTGAACAAATAAGAATTGAACTGTGTCCTCTTTATCCTTAATTCTTTTTTCTGTTTCAACCAAGTTTAGCTGAATATTGAGAATACATATCTTCATGAACCATCAAGTAACTACAATGACACCAAGAAGATAGCCCCAGCTACCACTACTTAAGTGCAAGTCTAGACACTACATTTGGAATATGTACTAGAGGAATGATGATAAACCATATAGTGAAAGTACATACTTTTCATCACTTTCAACCATATAGTGAAACCTAGCAATATTGACCTTGTATTTCTTTTCTGTGACAACAATGGTTCATTCGTCATTAAGCAATCCAATAAACACTTGCCATCATAACTTTGCCAAAGAAAGAAGAAGAAGAGGAAGAGAGAGGGGGGGGGGGGGGGGGGAGGAACATGATTGACAAACCAAATAAAATCTGAAAACTTAACGTTGTAATTATCACGCCCTCTATGCGTTGTTCCATAGCTGAATTTTCCAAAGAAACAGGCAACTACACACCCTCTTTAGAAGCTTTTGGTTAATATTAGGTACCAAGTAGAAGTTTTCAAGGACTGATTTGAAAAGTAGAATGGATGAAAACACTACATAAACATGACTTGATATATGCTCTACACGGTACACCAATTCATATAAGCTCATCCTTATTGACATAGACATAGTTATACACTTACATACACAATACACGAACACAAACACTCCCCATCCTCCATCCCCCTCGCAACCCTGCCAGTGCAATCACAGACACAAACACAGAGCAGATCTAAACTACTAGACAGAGAGTCTATAAAAGCCCTCACGCCATCTCATCCCTCCTTGAAACACTCTTAAGCAAAGAAAAGCCCAGTTCTTACATTGTAAAACAAGATAAAAGGACTCCAACAAATCTACAGCTTCTCCACTCTGTCAAGTCCAGTTAATAACAGGGAAAATTTCAAGAACAGGGCATGCTTGGAACCTTATTTGACAAAGAAAGCACAATGTTCGGCTATCTATAGAAGGCCTTCATGCGTGAAATGTATTTTCGTGTACACCTACTAGTACATTTTGTACAAAGGTCAGTCCAAATGCCCTTCACATTTGGCCTAAAAACCTGAACCCTTTATTGATTAGGGCTTCAAGGGCGCCCTTTTCCATAAGAATTCCACAGCAAATTGCAGGAAACAGAAGAAAATGTTCATCTATCATCCAACAACGCAATAACCAATCTATCACAACAAATTTACTTCTTCCTCTTCCTTCTCATGTTTTCAAGCCAATAGTACCCAAATTTGGACCCAACCAAAAAAAGGGAAAAACAAGTGCAGTAAAGGTCTTTATCATATTCTAATCGAAGTGTCAAACAGAGCTAAATTACAGAGAAACTTAAAAAATGACAGAGAAAAAAAGATACAAGCTTTTTTGTTTTTTTAATATAGATAAAAACCCATATGAACTGAAGAAACTCTACTCAGGATTAGGATTTTACTCCTCCTCACCATTTCCTCAAAAGTTAAGCTGAAAATTCTCCCTTTCTTTTCCCCAATTATTTTTCCGTCAAAAGACTACGCGAAATTGAGGGGCGTCGGAGCCTTGAGCCGGTAGAATCTCCCAGCCGCAAGGTTCGAGCTCGTCCGAAACAGGGCAGAAGCCGGCGAGGGTGACCTTGTCGGCAGAAGCGGCAACGGAACAGAATTCGAAAACGGTGATATCAGCTGGTGGTGGGCCGGGCCGCCGGACCTCCACTGCTCCGTTCATGCCGGGAACTTCAGAAGCTGATTGGGTTTTAACGGGTTCGGATTTTTGGGTCGCGGGTTTGGAGTCGGTATCGTTTTTGGTTCCCTTGAACCATGAAAAAATACCCATCGGTGGTGAATCAGCTATGTTGCTTACAAAATGAACTAGTTAGAACTTCCAGAGAGGGAAAGGGCTCTAGGCATTCCAGTTTTATTTGAGGAAGAAATCAAGAAAGAGGATAGCTTTCGTTGAGGGCAAAATGACGAGAATGCCATTTAATTTTTTGTTACTAGTATCATATTTTGGGACAGAAATAGAAGGATATTTAACTATTTGATGATCATATAGAGTATTTAATTCTTCAATGTTTATTTCCCTGTATAATAAACCAAGGAAAATTGATGCATTTTTTATTTTTCTCTATCTGGTTTGGAAAAATGCATCTAGAAAGCTACACATTTTTGGATTGAGGATTAAACACCATGATTCTGTGGCAAGTTATCCATGTAGTATGATGGATGGATTTGCATTTTGGCCTTCAACTCTTTGGTGAGCTGCATCCACTGTAAATCACCCTTTATTTGTTTAGTATTTTTTTCTTGTATGGGCAGCTAGAAGTTGAGGAGCTTCTTAAATCCCATTTTTATGCTCCTAAAAAATTGGCAAATCCAGAGAAACTTTTAGAAATAAATCAAAATTGGGATCAGACCCTTTTGTTATCCAAAATCGAAGAGTGAAAAGAAGATTGTCATTCTCAAATTTCGCACAATGCTATATGCATTGCAATCTTTATGCAGACTTATGGGCAAATTGATTCCTGTGCTTAGTTATCATTGAGCTCATGATCTCACAAGCGCTTATTTGGGGAGGTAGATAAGAATGCTTCATTTGCTGAAGTAAAAATTAAAGAAAAACAGTTAAAAAAAAATACATTAACAAAATGCAGCTTATGAACAAGATGACGATGCAATGCACCATACTACACGCAGTGGAGAAGATAGAAAACATCAGAAACTTCTCAGAAAAATAGAAGAAGAAGAGAAAGGAAAGCCACGGGATGCTGCTAGTGCTAGGCAAGGATTGTTTTCTTCTTCTTCCCCCACAGCCGGCGGATTATCCATTCCCCATCATCGGCATAGAAACCAATGTCAATTTCAGGAATGTGTGCTATTCTTCTGTAATCTTCACTGTCTTCCTTTTGATTCCCTACCTTTTCCATCAGTTGAGAACTCATCTCATACAAATAAAGCTCTTGAAGATGGCTCAAGTGCTGAATTCCCGAAGGTAAGTCCCCTAGTGATGGAAGTCGATGAAGAATTAGTCTTTGGAGATGAGGGCATGCACCCTACTCCACTGCCATCCATCTCAACCCTTCCATTTTCTTTAACCACAACCATTTCAGCTTTAGGAACCCTCCAGCCTTGAAACATAACCCTTCTCCTTGGTAACATCCACAGAAATTAATTGCATCCAAATTGGGCAAATGTTGGAGGGATTTAAGCGGATCCTCATCTGCCCTTAACCTACTCCAGCTCAAATTTATTTTTACCAAGTTTTGAAGATGAGTGATCCATACTGGCATCGTTTCTAAGCGGCCACGCACTACTAGCAAACGAAGAGATTGAAGAAACGAACAAGAAGAAGAAGAAGAAAGAGAATGTTGATGATGATTTAGATCGATTATCTCAAAATCATAACCTTTTCCAACTGAAGCAATCCTTAATTGCTGAAGGCTGGTGAGGTTGACAAGGGAGGAGCAGAGCTCCTTTCCATCTTCTCTTCTCAACTGTGTAATATATAACACTCTTAATTGGGTCAATTTTCCTATCTCTTTAACTATTACAGACCCACTACTTGCATCTATGGTGTTTAACCTTTGTAGAGCGAGAAGCCCTCCCAATTTTGACGGACCTTTAAACCCATGATATCCATAATCACTATCTGAGGGATCAACTTGTTGACATACTCTGAGAAGCCGAAGCTTTAGCAGCTTTAGGATTTCCACGGGTAATTCCCTAACTCCAGTGTTCCCCAAATTCAGATGTTCCAAATGTTGAAGCTTTCCAATTGCTCTCGGGACTCTTGCCACTTTTGTACCATATAGGCTCAGATACGTGAGATGCAACAAGTTGAAAATCTCATTTGGTGTTTCCTCTATCTCTTCACCTCCCAATTCCAAAACCTTTAGCAACTTACTCCTTAAAACTTCAGATAGGAAGGTTTTGGATAGTAATGGGTTGGTGGAACTAACTGTGATGAATGATCGAAGGTGTTCAAAGGAATAAAATTGTCTTTCTTGGTGGTATTGGATGTTGCTACTGTTACTACTACTATGGATTGCTAGACGGCGTACCTTCTCCTCAGATGGCCACGTCATTGGTTGTCCAGTAGTAACTGTCACCATGTTTTGTTCCCTTGACTTGATGAGAATAACTTCTCTCAATAGGTCATGAATTCGACACGTGTGGGGCGTTCCTTCATAAAACACATTAGTTGCTTGAATTAGGCTTCTGCTGATGAGTTCTCTGAGATAACCCCAGGCTACATCTTCAATACTCATTCCTTCTCTCCATTCTACAAATCTTTCAGCAATCCATAATAGAATCAGCATCTGGCAGTTTATTGGATAATCCTCCGGATAAATGGTTAAATACAACAGACAGGGTTTGAGGTGCGAAGGCAGATCATTGTAACTCAGAGAAAGTATCCTTTTAACTCTCTCTAGCTTACCGGTGAATTCACCCCCAAGACTCTGTTGAATCTTCTCCCATTCATCTATTCTGCTCGCGTCCTTCGAAGCTAAGAGCCCACCAATCGCAACAATCGCCAAAGGCAAACCGTCACATTTATCCAATAGAGCTTTTGCAACATCCATCAGGTGGGCGGGGCAACGATTTCCTTTAAAGATCTTGTTGCAAAATAGGGTCCACGAATCTTCATTTGATAGTGGCTCCATTCTGTGGACATAATCCTGAGATTCTGTGCAAGAGGCAGAGGCTACATCAGCATTTCGTGTTGTTAGCATGACACGATTGCCGTAGTTACCCTCAGGCAGTGCAAATTTGATTTCATTCCAAAATTCCACGTCCCACACGTCATCGAAGACAATTGCATACCTTCCAGCTTGTTGAAGAAAATCTTTGGCAAATTCTTTCAGCTCAGCGGTAGATATAGATTCGATGAATTGTGGGACTGATTTGTTCAATTCCTTGTGCAACTGCCAAATCAAGTCTCTCAGGAGCTTTGGAAAGTCGCATGTTTGAGAGACGGTTACCCAGGCACGAACTGGGAAATTCTTTCTAACATCTGGATCTTCATGGACCTTTTTGACCAGGGTAGTTTTCCCTAGTCCAGCCATACCAACCACTGAAATAACCTTGAGTTGGTGATCGTCTGCCTCGAGAAGCTTAGAAATCAGATGTTGTTTGGGCTGGTCAATGCCAACCAATTTTGCTTCCTCCACTAGAAGTGCATCATCCCTGCTATAGCGCCATGAGTCGTTCATGGTTGAAGATCCAGTGACACGGTGGTCGATGCCAAATTCAACTTGGTATCTCCGACATCCTTCTGAAATATTTTTTATCCTGGACTTTATGCTTTGAATTTCACTGGCAACCTGATGACGAGCTGGCAAGCTCTTAATGGCTTTGAGAATTCTCTGAAGAGAGCCACAGAATCCATGATGTCGGTAGCCAGCAAAGCGAAGTACAAATTCATCGAGAACATCTTCAATGTCATAAGCAACTTCGCGCACTTGCTTGATCCATTCTTGGAGCCTGAGATTAGAGGTGTCAAAATGGGTGACTTGGACGTGTTTGGATTGGATAAAATGGGTAATGGGTATAAGTAAGTCAATCCGTTTATACCCATTTAATTAGATGGGTATAAATGGGTAAGTCAAAAAATGAATTGGATAATCCAATTACCCATTTATAACCCATTTATTTTAACTTTTTGTAAACTCATTTAAATTCTTTTTTGCAAACTAAGTTATCAATTTTTACCGCTCTTTGTACCCATCATTAGTTTTAAATATTTACTTATAATACTTAATAAGTCTAATTACCAATTTTTTTTCCATTGATACTCTATGTCGCAAAATTACATATTATTTAATAATTGAATAATAAGAATATAAAAATTTATACTAAGTGTTATAAAAATGCAATCCAAAAATTTTGAACCCCTAACGTATATAAATTTAAATTTTCATTTTAGAAAGATAAGAAAAGAAGTTAAAACTTATCATAAATTGGTAATCCTAAAAAATGAATAAGTTAACAAACTAAGAGAAAATAAAATAATAAGATAAACCAACAAATAATAATAACAATGAAACAAAAGTAGTTAACATCATGACAAAATGAAAAATCTGGAAAAAAAAATGGGTGGGGGAAGAGAATTCTAAACGAGTTAATTGGATTTAATGGGTTGCCAATAATACCATTTAATAAATGGGTATTATTGGGTAACCCATTTATACCCATATAAAAAAATTTATGATACCCATACCCGTCTATTCATAGACGGGTACGAGTAAATTTAGTTGGGTGGATTGGTTTGCCACCCATACCTGGGATCATCATCTTCTTTTGCTTCAGCCACTTTGAGGAAAGCTTTCATATGCCCCAACTCATCCTTGATGAGTTGGACCTCTTGTCGAAGCCCTCCCAATAGGCTTCCCTCCTCTTGGAGTAAGGTTGCGAGACGATTTGAAACAAAAGAGACAACAGTTTCTGCCATTTGTATTGTTTTTTGTTATATATATATTTTTTTAAGTAGGAGGAGCAGAAGAATGGTTTTAACTTCATATATTTTTTGGGTGCCTGAGAAGGATTTATTATATAGAAAGGAAGACCTTGGCCGGCGATCAGGCTGATTCAATTGGAAGTAATGCTCTTTTTCTACCTTCCTTGTTCCTCATGGTTTGGAATTTGTAGAAAGAAAGTTGGAATGATTTATTCTTTCTTCACTTCCGGAAATTAGTATCACTTTAGGTGAGAGCTGAAGCGCCACTTTAGGAATAAATCAGCCTTACGAGTAAGAAAAGAGATGAACAAACAAATTCAGTAGCAACATGCCTTTCTATATTCTTACGTTAAGTCTTAGCTATATCATCTTCAAAGGCTCTCAAATACACATTCTCATTGAGGAAACATGCCTTTCTATATTGTACTACAAAAGTATGAGGAAACAAATTCAGTAGCAACATTGTTATTTGTCTTTTGTGTCTTTTCAGCATTGTTATTTCGTCTTACAACATTTGCCGCAAGACAAGTTTGCAATGAATCAGGCTAACCAAAAAAATATATATATTGGAATTAAAGGGAGAGAATCTACTTCATACAAATCAAGAATTTTTCTTCTTACAGAAAATCAGGCTAACTTTGTGTAATTAATAACTCCTCCAGTAACTGTTGGCCAAGAATTTACCTTCTTCTTGCAATAATTTATTCCGTAGGGTAGATGGAATCAACTTGAAATGTTATATTCTTTCTTCAATTCTGCAAATTAGTATCATTTAAGGTTGAAGCACCACTTTTGGTGTCAATAATAAGATAAATAAAGATGGCTTCATTCTTCGTATCCTGAATATTCTTACTTCAACTCTTCTGTTATCCTCTTTGATAGCTTTCGAAGGAAAGAATACACTTTCTCAATTAATCTCTGTTATTCTGTATCAGCGTGACATTGCTTATACCTGGTGCCAAGTATTGTTGCTTATGATATTTCATATGCATAAATTTTCATTTTCACATGATAGGAATTTGAAGCAACTTAATTCAAAAAATAAAACTAAACCATGCTTCAATTTCTGTGTTGCCCCAAAATAAAGAAGAAGATAATCCTGGACTGTTGAAACAATTATGGTTTGTAACTTTAGCAAGGAAAGAAGCCCTCTTAATTCTGATGGAACTTTAATGAGTAACACCCATTATCAGGATTTAAATAATCTAGTTAAAACAACCAGACATGACGATTTTTTTCCAGATTTAAGGATTTCCATTGGTATCACCCCTGGCAATAGTATCACCCAATGCATTTGGGATTGTTTTTAACTTTTTGTTCTCCTTCATTTGGGATTTCGTTAAATTCGCACCGCCAGGAGCACGCCCTATTTCAGTTATAGTTTCTTCAGGGCCGCTTAAAGTTTTGTACGAGCTCGCTGATCTTGATAAAATTTTCTCGGTATATAAGGAAAACTTAACGATCCAAACCAGTAATTTTATGAACTGTTCTAGAGAGATCAAGTTGAAAATCCATTTGGAATTTCTATAAATTCACACCTCCAAAATCATAACACTAATCAAGAGAACAGATAAGGAGGCTTTTTACCTAGTGACTCCATGATCCAAACCTTTATGCGTTTGTGTCTAAAGTTTTCTCCAGCAGCATGCTCTATTTCAGTAAAAGTTTTTAACTGCCACTTAAAGATTCATACCAACTTGCTGATCTTGAAGGCTATTTCTTGGTATATAAGAACTTAACAATCCAAACCAGTGATCCTAAGGTATTTACTGGAGATACCTTGTAATTTCTCCAATTTACTTGGCGAGTGAAAGATGCTTATTGGCACTCTGTCTGACTCAATAACAAATGGCTCTTACACCAACACAACACTGGCAATTAACTCAACAAGAGTCACTAAAAGTTATGCATATCATCTTACTCTATAAGACGTATTTTCCATATGAAAATCATTCCTGAATACAGACATCCACTAACTCCATGTGACGCATTAGTTATTGGCTCCTTGCACTACAACTGACACTCACAACTAAGACTAAGCTTACAAGGTCTCTGTATATCTGAAAGAGTCCAGTTACAGTTCAATGTAGTTTCATATCAAAATCATTCTTCAAAATAACCCCATTCAAAATACTATCTAACAGCATTTTAAAGCTTCATCTTAATACTTTCTATGATATTGCATGTAACTGTTTAAGGGAGTATGTTGACCTGTATCTTAGTATCTAATATCTAACAGCATCTTGTGTCATTGCTTCATTTATTGGTGCTTCTAGCTTCCAGTTACATTCATTCACATTATGTGCATCCATACTATCACTTAGCTTGTACCTTCAAGGCATTATATCCACAGAAAAAAAAAACAGAAATTAAAAAAAGTATATAAACAGTTTCCACACAGATTAAGTATATTCACAACAATTTATGCATCCTGCAACGGACTCAATTGAGTAGTTTTAGCACACTTAAATTGAGTAAGATCAGCACTCATACAAACCATCCCATAGTTCACCTTCTTCTTCTTCCCTTTTTTTTTTTTTTTTGTTTTTACCCATCCCTTCACCCTTCCCACCTCTAATTGTCAAGCCCAAAATTTGAAGCCTAAACCTGGCAGTGGGAAGTATTATAAGAGCCCTCCCCTGCCCCAGTGTTTCGTTCATTTCATCCTTCAATCTGCACAATAATGCCCTGAACTTATTGCATGATGCATTTACATTTTATAGCAAGACCTCTTAACAACTCAAACATTGAAGCCAGAGTAATGCTTTTTTTTTTTGTTAGTAATGTTGCTTATGATCTTTGATATGCTATATCTTCATTTGACCAGAAACTGCAAGCAACTCAATTCAGAAATAAAACTAATCCGGTTCGATTTTCTGTGTTGCCCCACAATAAAGGAGAAACTAGTTATAGTCTCCGAAAACCTTTTGAAACTTTTTCGTAGTCCAGTCAGACTAAAGACGATTGATGATGGCGCAAAGCTAATTTAATTGTTTGGTCCCTCCTAAAGAGTTTTGTAAGTTTGTCCATGCTCAGAGGAATTCGATCTAACATTTTCATGCTCAGAGGAATTCCAGAGGACTTCGACCTTGTCTGTTCTGGAACATCCAATCGATGAATGCTGTTCCTTTATGGAGTTCAATTCTGCCTTTCTTCATTCGTGTATGTATGTTCTTTTTCACTAGAAAAAAAGAGAGAACAAATGGAGGGCTGTTGCAATCTGGAGGAGAATATATAGCACAACTACCTGTTTAATTTGATGTGCCACTAATTGAACTGATCCGAGCAATCTTTTTTTTTTTTTTTTGACTGTAGGTTGTGCATCGAGCAACAAAATTGAGATGCATGTTGGAGCCAAGTCTGCCTTTCTATATTGTACTACCAAAGTGTAAGGAAACAGATTTGAGTATTGTTATTTCGTCTCACAACATTTGCTGCAAGACAAGTTTGTAATGAATCAGGCTAACCAAAAAAATATACATATATTTTGGAATTAAGGGGAGAGAATCCACTTTATAGAAAGCAAGATTTTTTCTTCTTACAGTAAATCAGGCTTAACTGGCTATTATTAAGAACCCTCCAGTTCATGTTAGCCAAGAATTATTCCTGCAATAACTTATTCCGTAGGGTAGATAGAATCAACCTGAAATGTTATATTCTTTCTTCCGTACAGCAAAAGAGTATCATTTAAGGTTGAAGCACCACTTTCTTCAATACTGCAAATGAGTACTAATTACCTCATGGGAAATAATAATATAGATAAAGATGGCTTCATTCTTCGTCTTCTCAATATTCTTACTTCGCCTTTTCTGTTATCCTCTTTGATTGAGTTCCAAGAAAAGAATATACTTTCTTGATTATTCTCTATTATTTTGCGTGACATTGCTTATACCGGGTGCCAAGTGTTGTTGCTTATGATATTTCATGTGCATAATTTTTCATTCTCACCAGAAAGAACATTATTGTAAGTGAGAACCAATAGGAATTTGAAGCAACTTAATTCAAAAAAATAAACTAATCCATACTTCAAAAAAATCCAGTTCAATTTCTGTGCTGCCCCAACATAAAGGAGAAAATAATTATGGGCTGTCGAAACAATTATGGTTTGTAACTTAAGCGAGGAAAGAAGCCCTCTTGATTCAGATGGAACTTTAATAAGTAACATCCATTATCAGGATTTAAATAATCTTGTTAAAAAGGGATTTCCATTGGTAACCAACTGGCAATAGGATCGCCCATATCTAGATATTCTAAACTCTGAAGCTCTCCAATGCATTTGGGATTGTTTTTAACTTTTGTTCTTCTTCATTTGGGATTTCTTTAAAATGCGCAGCTCCAAAAATCCAAAACCTCAATCAACTTACCTGATAAGAGAGCAGATTTTGGATAGTGACTCCATGGACCAATCTATTATCTGTTACTATATTAAAAGTTCGATGAGTATTTGCATCATATGTTGTAAGCAATTTTTTATCTTAGTTTTTGTTGTACCCATATCACCCTCATCTTTCAATTAGAGTTATTACATTTTAATTTTGGTAGTAATTAAAAATACGAAACATTTTAAATGATTAAACCTCAATAATAATGGTAATTAAAATGAAAAAACTCCCTATTAAAACTATTTAGCGACCCTTGTACTCCATCTTCAATTCCTATATGTGTCAAAGCTTCTTATCCAAAGCAATTTCTTACTTGAAATTATGTGACCAATTGCATTAGCCACAATTTTGATATCATAAAAAATATTAGTATATAAAAAAAATAGATGCTCTTGGAAAAAAAGAGAAATATATAAGAAGAAAAGAGTCCATATTCATTTGAAGAATCTTGATATTAATATCATGTGACAGATATATAATTATGTGCTTTTTATCGGTATGAAGAAATACTAAGAGAAAAGAACAAATAAAGAATCCAACTATTTCTATCAATTGAATGTCAATAGACAACTAAGTAGGCAATCTAAGATAATTAAGCAGTATAGATCATTTACATTCTTGATTAACCTCAATAACACTTTAAAAAATGTAAATATTCCAAATTCAATAATACGCCTCACATTATTCAATCCAAATTCACAAAAAGAAATAAAAGTTCAACTAGAAAGATATAACGTAGAATAAGTAAATGTTCATGCAAAATTAGATACTAGCACGGTTCATATATTTTATTCTTAAATAATTATTCATCCTAATTGTACAATTGCATTGCATTTGTCTTAACAAGGAAAAAATACATTCAAAATGTTTATACAAATTTTTCATTTGTTAAAATTTATTGATTTCATTAGAAACTTAACCATGGATTTTATTTTTAAGTAAAAAAACGCAAGTCTAGACTCTGATTGGTTAGTGAGCAAACTTTCCAAGGGGTAAAAAAAGGGGTGAGTGTGGTAAAAATAATTAGAATGACAAAATCTAACAAGGCAATTTACTTACTTTAATACCCTTTCAGAAATTGATTTTATGGTTTAAGTCTTTACTTTGCTAATAATTAGGGTAAATTACTTGCAACCCTTGTGGTTTCATCTATTACCAAATGGCCCCCCCAACGTGTCAAAAAATCCACTTCATCCCCCTCTGATTTTATGTAAAGTGGAAATTTGACAGAAAATACCTATGTAACGTCGTTAGTTGAAATACTAATAGTGCCCTTATTTAAATGCTAAATTAATTGACGGCATAATCATTTTGTTCAAAAATATAGGGAGATTATATGAATAAATGTAAAAATCACAGGGAGTAAAGTGGATATTTATACAAATTATAAGGGGGTTATATAAATATTAAAATTTTATCACACGCGTTTTAAAGCAATTTTGGTACAAATGCTGTAAATGATTATGTATTCCGTCCAAATTTCAATTTACATAAAATTACATAGGGGTTGTGTGACTATTTTAAAATCTTAGGGGGATCATCTGGCATTTTGTAAAATCACAAGGAGTAATAAGGTATTTACCCTAATAATTATGAATTCTATTTTCTAAACTCACACTTGGCGTGTATACATCTATTTTCTATTTAACAACATCTTTTGTAGGGATGGCAATTGGGGCGGGTACTAGGAAACTCATGGGACAAGGGGTAATTTTCATCCCCCATCCCCTGACCCGTTCCCTGCCTTAAAACATATATACATATATATATATATAATATTAGTAGTTGTAAATATCAAATTATGCATATGTAATATAATTAATATTCTTAGCTATACTAATAATTATATATTTATACTAATATAAATTATTGATTAGTTGTACTAATACATTTTACTAAATTACTAATTATACATTTATGCCAAATAGTAGTTACATTTGTTTTACTAATTATATATAAACTTTTTTCCCTCGCAGGCACCTGCAGGGAAAGCGGGATGTGGCAGGGGTGGAGCGGAGAAAGCAGGGGATAGGGGGCAGGGCAGGAGTAGGGTATGCTTAGGCAACCGGGGGGATTGGGGAGGGGAGGGAATCATTGCAATTCGTAATCTTTTGTATGACATTGAAAAAATAATATTATGATTTAATGGTAAAAATATTATGAGTATACAACAACTTTAGTGAAACACAACCGTATTCAGAATTGTTTATCAAAGCTAAATCCATAATATACAAAAAGCTCAAAATAAATTTAAAAAATTTCAAAATAAATTCAAAAATCAATAGATCAAGGAGTTCCTATTTAGATACTTTTTGTAACAATAACTGGTTAAAGAAATTAAAATTATAAAATATCACATTATCAAGTACACGATCAAATTTCACAAAAAAATTTATAAAAAAGCGATGTTATATTTGGGTTAATATAATCACGTGCAAAGTACGTGAACTATTACTAGTATGTATATATGTTTGTATATAGTGTTTTCACTAAGAGCATGCCCTATTTCAGCTATAGTTTCTTGCTTGCCACTTAAAGATTTGTACTAACTTGCAGATCTTGATAAAAATCTTTTGTGTATATAAGGAAAACTCAACAATCCAAACCAGTAATTTTATAGTCTTTTCTAGAGAGAGCAAGTTGAAAATCTATTTGGAATTTCTATAAATTCACACCACCAAAATCATAACACTATTCAACTTACCTAACTAGCCTGATAAAAGAACAGATAAGAAGTTTTTTAACTAGTGACTGCGTGATCCAAACCAATATATATGTGTGTATCTAAAGCTTTCTCCAACAGCAAGCTCTTCCGGGTTTTGAGGAAGTAATCAAGAAAGAGGATAGCTTTTGACGAGGACAAAATGACAAGAATGCCATTTAATTTTGTGACTACGTATTATACTTTGGGACAGAAATAAAATGATATTTAACTCTAAGACCATCACAATATTTAGTTTGTCAATATTATTTCACTATATAAGAAACCAAGGAAAATCTGATGCAATTTTAGGAAGCTACATGTTTTTCGATTGAGGGATAAACGCTGTGATTCTGTGGCTAGTTATTCATGTATGACGGATTTATTTGTTTAGTTTTTTTCTTAGACACAGAGCAAGAAGTTGATGAGCTTCTTAAATCCCATTTTGTGCTCCTAGAAAATTGGCAAATCTAGAGAAACTTTTAGAAATAAATCAAAAATTGGGATCATACCTTTTGTTATCTAAAATTGAAGAGTGAAATGAAGATTGTCATTCTCAAATTTGGCACTATGCTATATGCATTGCAATCAATATATAGATAGTAGGCAAATTGATTCCTCTACTTATTAGCTGAAAGTGTTGAGCTCATGATCTCAACATGACTTGATATATGCTCTACATGGTACAACAATTCATATAAGCTCATCCTTATTGACATAGACATAGTTACATACACAAAACACGAACACGAACACATGCACTTCCTCATTTTGAAAGGTCCAAATGGTCCAGCATGCAAAAGAAAGAACGATTCCCCGAGAAATGCAGTGATAAGGTGAGGGGATAGAAGATGTGCAGCAACTTTTGAGCCACACTTTGAATTCTAGATCCTGGTGTTGAAGATTCCAGGGTGGTTTCAGCTTTATCCAAAAAGTTTGGGCTAGAGGGCAAGTCCGGAAGACATGGTCCAATTCTTCAGATTGGAGACGTTACAGAAAGAATCCAACACAAATTTGATGGTTTTAAGAGAAGTTAGACCAGTTTTGGAAAGAGGTTGATGTCATCAACGGAGAGACGATGAGAAAGAGAGTCCATACTTCAACGTTTTGGAGGCCGAACCCCGGGTCTCCTGCTTGAATTTGTTAAAGATTGATGCAAGACAACCAACACAGAGAGGGGTTGTTTTGCCGGACGCTGCATAGAATAGAACTTGATTTACACTCAACTTTGCCCCATTCCATCCTGCTAGACAGCTACTTCCAACCTAAACTGTGAAAGGTTGGGTCATCATGACCTTGTTCATTGCCCCAAACTACTTCACACCATTCCTGTTCCAACCGCTCCACCGGAATATAGGCCGTGGAGAAATCTTCCAACTAAGCCCAAAGCTATTCTAAAACGTTACGGAAAGAAACCTCTGACCCCACCCTCAAATACTCAAAACATTTCAATTTCAAATCCCACCACCCAACCCAAGCCCAAACACCTTAGTTAATCGCGGCAAACAACATTATATGTGATATTGGTTCAAAAACCCCTTCTGACGGGAGACTGCCAATGCAATTACAGACACAAACACAAAGCACATCTATAGAAGGCCTTCATGTGTGAAAACGCATTTTCATGTACACATACTGGCCTAAAAAACTGAACCCTTTATTGATTAGGGCTCCAAGGGCGCCCTTTCCACTAATTTATAATTTTCCATAATAATTCTACAGCTAATCGCAGGAAATAGAAGAAAATGTGCAACTATCATCCAGCAACGCAATAACCAATCTATCTAGAGGTAGTAATATGTCTCAAGCTCCAATGGACTATCCATACCCAAAGGGGTTTTGGACGGGATGGTATTCTAATTTTAATATTGGGTTAAAATGGGACTAATCCCATTTATACCCATTAATTGATGGGAAAGTTTGGGAAATTCTTGGGTACCCATTGGGGCCTAAGTATCTCACCAAAAATTTACCCAATCAATTGTTATATGACCCAAGTGAACCACTTTTATTCTTCCAATTAGATCCTTCAGTTTTTCCTTGTAATTATACTTAAAACCCCTATCTAGTTTTCTTAACTCTTTCGTCCCTTAGAAATCAGTTTTTTTTTTATTTTTTCCTTTTTCGTAAAAATTCTATCGCCAATCTCAATTTAGAGTGCTTTTTGAAAAATATCAAAAGAACGGAAACTCAATGGTTTTGAGCTCTTTTTTTAGTAGAATACTGATCAAAATGAATATTAGGAGTAATATGGAAGTCATTAATTTGTAATCCTATCAGAAAATACTTTGTCCAACCTTGGTAGTTTAATGATGGTTCAAAGTTCTAAACACCATTTATTTATCCTCATTAACACAAGTCCTTTTAAGTTTTTATAGGACTTATTTGTTCCTCAACTAAATTTAGCAACATTGGAAATTAAAGATTAAAAAATATATATATACATAGAAAATAAATAAAAGAAAATTTGAGGGAAAAAAGAATTCAAGAAAATATAAATTCACAATAAGACTAAAAGAAATTTAATAAATTAAAAGTATTAAAGTTATATAAAAAAAAAAGAATTAAAGAAAAAAATACAAAAAATAAACTTGGATATTGGACGGAATCAATCTAAATCCATTCTAAAGTGATCCCGTCCAAATTAGTTAGTCCTAAAATAGATATGGGTAAGGTTGGACCCAAATTCATATTACTCGGTTCCATCTCAAATCCAAGAAAATCCTGCGAATCCCGCCCATTTTGCCACCTCTAAATCTTATCACAACAAATTTACTTCTTTCCCCTTCCTTCTCATGTTTTCAAGCCAATACCACCCATGTCTAGACCCAACCAAAAACAGAGAGGGAAAAAAGTGCAGTAAAGGTCTTTATCATATCCTAATCAAAGTGTCAAACATAGGTAAATTACAGAGAAACTTCAAAATTGAGGTAAATTCTACAAAATGGTGTAGTAGTTTCTAACATTTTTATGATAAAGGCATTTTCAACCACTAAAAACTAGAAAAACAACAAACACAGATTCATATGTGGTATTAAATAGAGCATTCACAAACTAGAAATCCAGTGCTCTATCCTATATAGCAATAAAAGTTTGGGACCCATATAATATGGCTATAAAAGAAAGTCAACTAGCCAGTTTGGCTATTGGTAAATTTCATTTGGTCCTTTGAACTCCAAAATCTCAATTTAATTGAGTCAAATTGGAAAAGTTTCTATTTGGTCCTTTGAAATACTTTGAAAGTATCAATTTGGTCCCTAACACAAAATCTCAATTTGAATTAAAGACTTCAGTTTAGTCATATAAAGTGAGAAGATTTTTAAATTTAGTCTTCCAAATGTATATAATGCTAGAAAATATAGAGTAAATCTTATATACATTGTCAGTGTAAATTAACTTTAGATAGATGTTATACCACGTTTATTATTTTATGAAAATTATTTTAGTTTTACTAAGGTATGAATTTTGACATTTGAATTGGGACAAGTGATTTTCACTTCAAATCACCATGCAAGATAAGTTGGAATAGATTGCAAAAAGTGGAAAAGTAAATACATTTAGCAAGCAAAACTATGAAAACAAAGGCAATGGATGGATAGACCTATAGGTTTTTCTCGAAATTGATTTTCATGAGTTTTCATAGTTTTAGTTGAGATAAGCTCTAATTTTATTAAACTGTTGATTTTTTTATTTGTATTAAATTCTATTTAATTAATTTCTATGTAATTTAATATTTTATAAATTTATTTGCTTATATCATAAACACATTTTGAATCATTTTTTTTTATCTTACATACATCACATCAAAAGAATTCTAGCTTTTTTTTTTCAAAAAATTATCCCAAATAATCTCCTATTCAAATCAGTCGTTCCAAGGCTTTTATGCACTACCGTTCAAGCTACACTTATATCTTTCAAGACCTTCCACTTATAAAAAAGAAAAAAAAAACTTATATTTTTCATTAATGAAAGAAGCTAAACTTAGTTACCCAACAGGCTATGCACCTTCATTAATGAATTGGCGCACAATAATGAACCATTAGTATAAACTCATTTTATACTAACAATGTATAAAAGATTTATTTGAAAATATATAGATAAATATTTTCTACACTATTTATATATATAAACTACAGGGTTTATACACGCACCGTATGCAAAATGTGGAATTCAAATTCAAGTTTGGATGATGTAATATGTATCTCAATCATTAATACACGCTATTAGTGTAATGATTAATCTGAAAATATTATATCACTAATTATAAACGAAAGTTTTGTTTGTCATTTTATGAAGCACGTGGTTGTCTTGGTAATTTACACAATAAAATGTATTACTTTACGAAATTTCAGTTCCCAAAAAGTATAGTGAATCAAAAGAGGAAACTACATTATTTAACTAATTTATACTTTCAAAATAATTTTAGAAATAAAATCAGAAAAAAGAAGCAAAAGAGCACAATTTTAAAGAGCTTGTACTAGTTAACATTAAAATTTTTAAATTCAGTATTATTTAGTTTTCTTAAGATCAAAACAAGTTTAAAAAAGTTGAAAGTTTGACTTGTTCAATTGAATCAATTAACTAATGAACTGAAAGTTCATTCAGTTCACTTATCAATCCTAGTGTAAAAACATTAAGTTGAAGGGAATTAGTAGCTGAATTTTATATTATTCATCTTATGGTCTTGCTTGTATTAGAAGCCCCTAAAACATATTAAAATCATTTCCTTACTTCATTATATTTTTTCTTTTATTATTCCTTCATCTTGTTCTTGACAAAACTCCCCCATCTTGGTCAATTTAGGTTATGCATTTACTTAGTTTAATTTTTCTTTGCTTTTATCTTCAATTTTTACAATTTTGTTACTCTCACTTATTTAAGCAAAATACGAACGCATAGGCTGGTACACCTAAGTAACTAAAGGAGATATGATTTTAAAGTATTGCTAAAATTTCATTTTCAATATTTTCTTTAGGCGGTGGATAAATGAAAAAAAAGAAAGTAAAATGTGTATAGAGAAAAAAATTTGATACAGAGAAAATGCATGGTAAAAAAAGTAAAAGGGATAGAAATAAAATGGATGAACAACAGAAAAGAAAACAAATAGAGGAATGAAAAATGAGTCAAGATCCATGGGTCAAGAGTATTTGATGAAAAAACATGAAACTGTGAGAGTCAAAGTGCAACTCTACCAAAACTTCATGGGATTTACTATAATTCACCTTCCACCACATATAATGAGAAATTGAAGAAAAGGTAAGAGTTGAATCTTGATCTTCCAGGCGACCAAGGCCGGTGGTGACCGCAAGGCCAAAGGCCTGGTGGCTCGCCTTTCTTTAGATTACAGAACCAAAAAAGCCACATTACTCTGCACATTTCCGGGACTGACATGACATTATTCACTGACTTCGTTATACATTGTGTGAGTCTTTTACCACAAAAACGATAAAGACGACCATACTATACATCATAAGTATCCCAAAATTGAATGGTAAAAAAAGATACAAGCTTTTTTGTTTTTCTAGTATAGTTAAAAGCCCGTATGAACTGAAGAAACTCTACTCAGGAATGGATTGGGATTTTACTCCTCCTCACCATTTCCTCAAAAGCTAAGCTGAAAATTCTCCCTTTCTTTTTTGCCAATTATTTTTCAGTCAAAAGACTACGCGAAATTGAGGGGCGTCGGAGCCTTGAGCCGGCAAAATCTCCCATCGGCAAGGTTTGAGCTCGTCGGAAACAGGGGAGAAGCTGGCGAGGGTGACCTTATCGGTAGAAGCGGCAATGGAACCAAATTCGAAAACGGTGATATCAACTGGTGGTGGGCCGGGCCTCCACTGCTCCGTTCATGCCGGGAACTTTAGAAGCGGATTGGGTTTTAACAGGTTCGGGTTTTTGGGTCACGGGTTTGGAGTTGGTATTGTTTTTGGTTCCCTTAAACCATGAAAAAAATACCAATTGGTGAATCGGTTATGCTGCTCAAAAAGAGGACTTTTACAGAAGAAAGGGTACTGGGTGTTTTCTGGGCGTTCCAGTTTTATTTGAGGAAGAAACGAAGAGAGGATAGCTTTTGATGAGGGCAAAACGATGACAATGGCATTTAATTTTTGTTACTAGGAGTATTATATTTTGGGGCAGAAATAAAAGGATATTTAAATGTTAGATGATCATATCATATAGTATTTAGATTTTCAATATTATTTCACTGTATAATAAACTAAGGAAAATCTGACGCATTTTTAGAAAGCTAGAGTTCATATTTTTGGATTCTGTGGCAAGTTATTCATGTAGTACGATGGATGGATTTGCATTTTGGCCTCCAACTCTTTGGTGAGTCACCCTTTTATTTGTTTAGTATTTTTTTTCTCTTACATACGCATCAAGAAGTTGAGAAGCTTCTCAAATCCCATTTTTGTGCTCCTAAAAATTGGCAAATTGAAGAGTGAAAAGAAGGTTGTCATTCTCAAATTTCGCACAATGCTATATGCCATTGCAATCTTTATGTAGACTTACGGGCAAATTGATTCCTGTACTCACTACGTCTTTATCATAGAGCTCATGATCTCACAAGTGCTTATTTGGGGAGGTAGGTAAGAATGCTTCATTTGCTGAAGTTAAAATTAAAGAAAAATAGTCAAAAAAATACAATAACAAAATGCAGCATATGAACAAGATGATGATGCGATGCACCATACTACACGTAGTGGAGAAGATAGAAAACATCAGAAACTTCTCAGAAAAACAGAACAAGAGAGAGCAGTGTAGTCAATAACAGGAAGGGCACAAGAAGGCAAAGCAAACAGAGAAAGGAAAGCCACGGGATGCTGCTAGTGCTAGGCAAGGATTGTTTTCTTCTTCTTCTTCCCCCATAGCCGGCGGATTCTCCATTTCCCATCATCGGCATAGAAACCAATGACAATTTCAGGAATGTGTGCTATTCTTCTGTAATCTTCACTTTCTTCCTCCTGATTCTCGACCTTTTCCATCAGTCGAGAACTCATCTCATACAAACCCAGCTCTTGAAGATGGCTTAAGTGCTGAATACCCCAAGGTAAGTCCTCTAGTAATGGAAGCTGTCTCAGAATTAGTCTTTGGAGATTTGGGCACGCACCCTCCTCGATTGTCATCCTTCTCAACCCTTCCATTTTCCATAGCCACAACAGTTTCAGTTTTAGGAACCCTCCAGCCTTGAAACACAACCTTTCTCCCTGGTAAGATCCACAGAAAGTAATTTGACCCAAATTGGGCAAATGTTGGAGGAATTCAAGCGGATCCTCCTCAGGCCTTAAGCCGCTCCAGTACAAATCTATTCTTACCAAGTTTTGAAGATGAGTTATCCATGCTGGCATCGTTTCTAAGCGGCCATGCACAAGTAGCACACGAAGAGATTGAAGAAACGAACAAGAAGTAGAAGAAGAAAGGAAATGTTGATGATGATTTAGATCAATTATCTCAGAATCATCACCTATTCCAACTGAAGCAACACTTAATTGCCGAAGGCTGGTGAGGTTGACAAGGGAGGAGCAGAGCTCCTTTCCATCTTCTCTTCTCAACTGTGTAATATATAGGTCTCTTAATTGGATCAATTTTCCTATCTCTTTAACTATTACAGACCCACTACTTGCATCTATGGTGTTTAATGTTTGTAGAGCGAGAAGCCCTCCCAATTTTGACGGACCTTTAAACCCATAATATCCACAATCATCATCTGAAGGATCAACTGCTGCGACTACTATGAGATGCCGAAGCTTTTGCAACTTTAGGATTTCCACGGGCAATTCCCTAACTCCAGTGTTCCCCAAATTCAGATATTCCAAATGTTGAAGCTTTCCAATGGCTTTTGGGACTCTTTCCACTTTTGTACCATATAGGCTCAGATATGTGAGATGCAACAAGTTGAAAATCTCAGTTGGTGTTTCCGCTATCTTTTCACCTTTCAAATCCAAAACCTTTAGCAACTTACTGCTCCTTAAAACTTCACATAAGAAAGTTTTGGATAGTAATGGGTTGGTGGAACTAACTGTGATGAATGATCGAAGGTGTTTAAAGGAATAAAATTGTCTTTGTTGGTGATGTTGGATGTTGCTACTGTTACTACTACTATGGACTACTAGACGGCGTACCTTCTCAGATGGCCACGTCATTGGTTGTCCAGTAGTAATTGTCACCATGTTTTGTTCCCTTGACTTGATGAGAATAACTTCTCTCAATAGGTCATGGATTCGACACGTGAGGGGTGATCCTTCATAAAACACTTGAGTCACTTGAATTAGGCTTCTACTGATGAGTTCACCGAGATAGCCCCAGGCTACATCTTCAATACGCATTCCTTCTCTCCATTCTATAAATCTTTCAGCAATCCATAATAGAACCAGCATTCTGCATTCTATTAGATAATCCTCCGGATAAATGCTTAAATACAGCAGACAGGGTTTGAGATGCGAAGGCAGATCATTGTAACTCAGAGAAAGTATCCTTTTAACTCTCTCTAACTTACCGGTGCCTTCTAATTCACCCCCAAGACTGTGTTGAACGATCTCCCATTCATCTATTCTGCTCACGTCCTTTGAAGCCAAGAGCCCACTGATCGCCAGAATTGCCAAAGGCAAACCATCACATTTATCCAATACGGCTTTTGCAACATCCATTAGGTGGGCGCGGCAACGATTTCCTTTAAAGATCTTGTTACGAAATAGGGTCCATGAATCTTCAATTGATAGTGGCTCCATTTTGTAGACATAATCCTGAGATTCTGTGCAAGAGGCAGAGGCAACATCGGCTTTTCGTGTTGTTAGTATGGCACGATTGCCGTAGTTACCCTCAGGCAGTGCAAATTTGATTGCATTCCAAAATTCCACGTCCCACACGTCATCAAACACAATTGCATACCTTCCAGCTTGTTGAAGAAAATCTTTGACAAATTCTTTCAACTCAATGGTAGATATAGACTCGATGAATTGTGGGACTGATTTGTTCAATTCCTTGTGCAACTGCCAAATCAAGTCTCTCAGGAGCTTTGGAAAGTCGCATGTTTGAGAGACGGTAACCCAGGCACGAACTGGGAAATTCTTTCTAACATCTGGATCTTCATGGACCTTTTTGACTAGGGTTGTTTTCCCTAGTCCAGCCATACCAACCACTGAAATAACTTTGAGTTGGTGATCGTGGCCCTCGAGAAGCTTAGAAATCAGATGTTGTTTGGGCTGGTCAATGCCAACCAATTTTGCTTCCTCCACTAGAAGTGCATCATCCCTGCTATAGCGCCATGAGTTGGTCATGGTTGACGATCCAGCGACACGGTCGTCGATGCCAAATTCAACTTGGTATCTCTGACGTCCTTCTGAAATATTTTTTATCCTGGACTTTATGCTTTGAATTTCACTGGCAACCTGATGACGAGCTCGCAAGCTCTTAATGGCTTTGAGAATTCTCTGAAGAGAGCCACAGAATCCATGATGTCGGTAGCCAGCAAAGCGAAGTACAAATTCATCGAGAACATCTTCAATGTCATAAGCAGTTTCGCGCACTTGCTTGATCCATTCTTGGAGCCTGGGATTAGATGTGTCAAAATGGGTGACTTGGACGGATTTGAATTAGGTAAAATGAGTAATGGGTATAACTAAGTCAATTCATTTATACCCATTTAATTAGATCGGTATAAATGAATAAGTTAAAAAATGAATTAGGTAACCCAATTACCCATTTATAACCCATTTATTTTAACTTTTTCTATACTCATTTAAATTCTTTTTTGCAAACTAAGTTATCAATTTATACCGCTCTTTGTACCCATTATTAGTTTTAAATATTTACTTATAATACTCAATACGTCTAATTACCAATTTTTTTCATTGATACTTTATGTCGCAAAATTACATATTATTTAGTAATTGAATAATAAGAATATAAAAATTTGAACTAAGTACTATAAAAATTAATATAAAAACTTAATCCAAAAATTTTGAACCCCTAACATTTTTTTCATATATAAATTTAAAATTTCATTTTAGAAAGATAAGAAAAGAGGTTAAAACTTATCATAAATTGGTAATGCTGAAAAATGAGTAAATTAACAAACTAAGAGAAAATAAAATAATAAGATAAACCAACAAATAATAATAATAATAAAATAAAAGTAGTTAACATCATGACAAAATGAAAAATCTGAAAAAAATGGGTGGGGGAAGAGAATTCTAAATAGGTTAATTGGGTTTGATGGGTTAACCAATAATATCCATTTATTAAATAGATATTATTGGATAACTCATTTATATCCATATAAAAAAATTAAGATACCATACCCATCTATTCATAGGCGTGTATGAGTAAATTTAGTTAAGTGGATTGGTTTGCCACCCATACCTGGAATCATCATCTTCTTTTGCTTCAGCCACTTTGAGGAAAGCTTTCATATGGCCCAACTCATCCTTGATGAGTTCGACCTCTTCTCGAAGCCCTCCCAGTAGGCTTCCCTCCTGTCGGAGTAAGGTTGCGAGACGATCTGAAACAAAAGAGACAACAGTTTCTGCCATTTTATAGTTTTTTGTTATTTTTTTTTCAAGAAGAAGAAGAAGGAGGCAGGGTTTTAGCTTCTTTTTATATGGTTGAGTAAAAGAATGGTTTTAACTTCATATATTTTTTGGTGCCTGAGAAGGATTTATTACATAGGAAGGAAGACCCTGGTGGGGATCAGGTTGATTCCATCGGAAGTAATGCTCTTTTTCTACCTTCCTTGTTCCCCATGGTTTGGAATTTGTCGAAAGAAAGTTGAAATGATTTATTCTTTCTTCACTTTCGAAAATTAGTATCATAGTGAGAGCTGAAGCACCACTTTAGGAATAAATCAGCCCTTACGAGTAAGAAAAGAGATAAACAAACATGGCTTTATTCTTCTTGTCCTTTTTATTCTTACGTCAAGTCTTAGCTATATCATCTTCAAAGGCTTTCAAATAAAAGAAGCACATTCTCAGTGGGTCTCTATTATTCCCATCAATGACATTGCTGGTAACTTGTGCCAGAATAATGCTGTTTTTTTTTTTGGGTCAAGAGTAATGTTGCTTATGATCTTTGATGTGCAAATCTTCATTTGACCAGAAATAAAACTAATCCGGTTCAATATTCTGTGTCACTGTCACCCCACAATAAAGGAGAAACTAGTTATGGTCTCTGAAAACTTTTTTAAACTTTTCATAGTCCAGTCAGACTTGACAAGATTGATAGTGGGGCAAAGTTAATTTAATTGTTTGGTCCCTTCTAAAGAGTTTTGTAAGTTTGTCCATGCTCAGAGGAATTCGAACTAGTCTGCTCTGAAACATCCAATGGATGAATGCTATTCCTTTTTGGGGTTTAATTCTGCCTCTCTTTATTCACTAGAAAAAGAGAGAACAAATGGAGGGCTTGAATTGATCTGAGCAATCGTTTTATTGACTGTAGAATGTGCATCAGCAAATCTGAGATGAATGTTGGAACCAAGTCTTCCTTTCTATATTGTACTACAAAAGTACAAGGAAACAGATTCAGTAGCACGTTGTTTGTCTTTTGTGTCTTTTCAGTATTGTCATTTCGTCTCACAACATTTGCTGCAAGACAAGTTTGCAATGAATCAGGCTAACCAAAAATATATATTTTGGAATTAAAGGGAGAGAATATACTTCATAAAAAGCAAGAATTTTTCTTCTTACAGTAAATCAGGCTTAACTGTGCTATTATTAAGAACCTCCAGTTAATGTTAGCCAAGAATTATTCATGATTTACCATCTTCCTGCAATAACTTATTCCGTAGGGTAGATAGAATCAACCTGAAATGTTATATTCTTTCTTCAGTATTGCAAAAGAGTATCATTTAAGGTTGAAGCACCACTTTCTTCAATACTGCAAATGAGTACTAATTACCTCATGGGAAATAATAATATAGATAAAGATGGCTTCATTCTTCGTCTTCTCTTTATTCTTACTTCACCTCTTCTGTTATCCTCTTTGATTGAGTTCCAAGAAAAGAATATACTTTCTTGATTAGTCTCTATTATTTTGCGTGACATTGCTTATACCGGGTGCCAAGTGTTGTTGCTTATGATATTTCATATGCATAAATTTTCATTTTCACCAGAAAGAACATTATTGGAAGTGAGAACTAATAGGAATTTGAAGCAACTTAATTCAAAAAAATAAACTAATCCATACTTCAAAAAATCCAGTTCAGTTTCTATGTTGCTCCAAGATAATGGAGAAAATAATTATGGGTCGTCGAAACAATTATTGTAAGTGAGAACTAACAGGAAATTGAAGCAACTTAATTCAAAAAATAAAACTAATCCGTGCTTCCAAAAATCCAGTTCAATTTCTGTGTTGCCCCAACATAAAGGAGAAAATAATTATGGGCTGTCGAAACAATTATGGTTTGTAACTTAAGCGAGGAAAGGAGCCCTCTTGATTCAGATGGAACTTTAATAAGTAACATCCATTATCAGGATTTAAATAATCTTGTTAAAAGGGTTTTCCATTGGTAACCAACTGGCAATAGGATCACCCATATCTAGATATTCTAAATTCTGAAGCTCTCCAATGCATTTGGGATTGTTTTTAACTTTTGCTCTTCTTCATTTGGGATTTCTTTAAAATGCGCAGCTCCAAAAATCCAAAACCTCAATCAACTTACCTGATAAGAGAGCAGATTTTGGATAGTGACTCCATGGACCAATCTATTATCTGTTACAATATTAAAAGTTCAATGACTATTGGCATCATATGTTATAAGCACTTTTTTATCTTAGTTTTTGTTGTACCCATATCACCCTTATCTTTTAATTAGAGTTATTACATTTTAATTTTGGTAGTAATTAAAAATATGAAACATTTAAAATGATTAAACCTCAATAATAATGGTAATTAAAATGAAAAAACTCCCTATTAAAACTATTTAGTGACCCTTGTACTCCATCTTCAATTCTTATATGTGTCAAAGTTTCTTATCCAAAACAATTTCCTACTTGAAATTATGTGACCAATTGCATTAGCCACAATTTTGAGATCATAAAAAATTTTAGTATCAAAAAAATAGATGCTCTTCGAACAAAAGAGAAATATATAAGAAGAAAAGAGTCCATATTCATTTGAAGAATCTTGATATGAATATCGTGTGACAGATATATAATTATGTGCTTTTTATCGGTATAAAGAAATACTAAGAGAAAAGAACAAATAAAAGAATCCAACTATTTCTATCAATTGAATGTCAGAAGACAACTAAGATAATTAAGCACTATAGATCATTTACATTCTTTATTAACCTCAATAACACTTCAAAAAATGTAAATATTCCAAATTCAATAATACACCTCACATTATTCAATTCAAATTCACAAAAAGAAATAAAAGTTCAACTAGAAAGATATAACGTAGAATAAGTAAATGTTCATGCGAAATTAGATATTAGCACAGGTCATATATTTTATTCTTAAATAATTATTCATTCTAATTGTACAATTGCATTTCATTTGTCTTAACAAGGAAAAATTAACATTCACAATGTTATGGCAAATAACATTCAAAATGTTTATACAAATTTTTCATTTGTTAAAATTTATTGATTTCATTAGAAACTTAACCATGGATTTTATTTTTAAGTAAAAAAAGGCAAGTCTAGACTCTGATTGGTTAGTGAGTAAGCTTTCCAAGGGGTAAAAAAAGGGGTGAGTGTGGTAAAAATAATTAGAATGACAAAATCTAACAAGGCAATTTATTTACTTTAATACCCTTTCAGAAATTGATTTTATGGTTTAAGTCTTTACTTTGCTAATAATTAGGGTAAATTACTTGCAACACTTGTGGTTTCATCTATTACCAAATGGCCCCCCAACGTGTCAAAAAATCCACTTCATCCCCCTCTGATTTTCTATAAAGTGAAAATTACCTATGTAACGTCGTTAGTTGAAATACTAATAGTGCCCTTATTTAAATGCTAAATTAATTGACGGCATAATCACTTTGTTCAAAAATATAGGGAGATTAATTATATGAATAAATGTAAAAATCACAGGGAGTAAAATGGATATTTATACAAATCATAAGGGGGTTATATAAATATTAAAATTTTATCACACGCGTTTTAAAGCAATTTTGGTACAAATGCTGTAAACGATTATGTATTCCGTCCATTTTTCAATTTACATAAAATTACATAGGTGTCGTGTGGCTACTTTAAAATCTTAAGGGGATCATCTTTTTTTTTTTTAAGTGTAAGGTGGAGGACTCGAACCCGAGACCTCTTGCTTACACTCCCTCCCAACTTACTCTCAAAGACCGTATTCCGCCAACACCCCCCTTGTCACTGTGAACTTGAAAAGAAATAATTACTCACAGTCCCTGTGGATTCGACCCTACTTACCACTATCTACAGAAATTAACTTTAGTTAAGCAGGTTTTTATTATTGCACAGGCTGACAACCTGTCAATTTTTGGCGCCGTTGCCGGGGACTGGTGCCAGATTAATTTGTTTCTTTTTGAGTTCATCTTGTTTTTATTTTATTTTTTTATTTTATTTTTCTCTTATTTTTTTTTATAGTTTATGGCTTCTAACACTTCATACTTTGGTGATATACTGGATTTTGTTTCCGGGAAAGGCGATGAGACTAGTTTTTTCGCTAAGTCTGCATACTCAGAGGCACTAAACTCTATTAGAGAAATAATGGTTGTTGCAACCTGTAAAATTTGTTATGCCAGGGATCATTCAACCGGTATGTGCCCCGAATATCAAGATACTCTGAGTGTCCCATTCAATAATTATGGAGATTTTTCACCCTGGTCTCAAACGTGGTATAACCCTAATCCAAACGGGTATGATCAAGGATGGTGGGATAACTCGATTATAATTATACAACGGTGCCAATGAATTTTCAGCAGTAGAGTCTCAAGAACCGTCATCCATGTCAGGTATGTCTCTTGAAGAAATGGTTGAATTAATAGCTACTAACACATATCAAATTCAACAGGAGGTACATCAACTTCAACAGGAGACACAAAAGATGAGTGAAGAGATGAAAGAAGCAAGGCTTGAATGGGCATTTAAAACGAGCAAATTGATTTCTCCAGTTTATGAAGAATTGTCCTCACCGACTATTATCGACCATGAGGAAGATGAGAGTGCAATTATTCTGACAAATGACATGGTACTGCAAGAGTCTCGAGAAGAAGAATCTAAAGATGTAGTTGAAAAGAAAGTTGAAGAGCAAGAATTGAGACCCCAACATCAAATGGTTCAAGTGAATGAATCCAGTGAACTATCTCCAAATGCGGTGACATCT
>NW_020864611.1:0-40468 GCF_003713205.1 Coffea eugenioides
CCGCAGCATTGCGATTTCATAAATGAGTGGTTGAGAAAGGTCGGGGAGGGGCAGAACTATACACAGCTGGATGGAGAGGCAATAATGCCTGTTCAGACTGGTCATTTCTGGTGTTAAAAAGTTCAGCCCAACTCCAACGCCAACCTTCATCGAGAAAACCAGAAGCCTGCTGTGAGAATTGGAAGAATCAAGAAAATAACACACACACACACACACACACATATGTATATATATAGGTTACTGCAGCCGAGGTAGGAAAGGACCAGGGAGAGACTGAAGAACCAACGAACAAAGGACAATCTTGTGGTTTTTATTTTGCTTTCTCAATTAATGTGATTTTACATCTTGAAAGAGAAGTTTGACCCAAGTCAAACTCAATTTCAAGAATCGAAACAGGACTGGTGTGGTGGCAGCTTCGTCGGTACGCACGAGTCGAGTAGTAGCTGAAAAAATTATTTGACCGATGAAATGAATATATCATCTAGTGACGTGACCCTGATTGATAGTGCTTGCAAATTTTCCAGCGAAATATCCGCACGGGATTTGACGAAATGCATTAGTACCTAAAAATCACGTTGAAATTTTCTTCCACGTTGAAATTAATTACTCCGAACACAAAGGGATGGTGTCCCGTCCCGTTTGTATTTAAGTAGCAAGCAATCCTAGCTAATTAGTGAGATTGTTCAGTAGTAGCGGTAATTTTTTAGCAGTTGGCATCATTTTCCATGGTAGGTTTTGACAAGATCAAAGCTCAGGGTTCGCGACAGCAATGAAGACGCGCTTGAAGGATACTCATACTTTCTTGTTTTTTTGGGGGTTAGGTCTGGTAAAAATAATTTTGAATAATTTGGGTGTTAGATTAGGACAACTAAACAGGTGAAGGTTGTTGTGCAAACCCAATCTTGCCTTTTGCGTTGTGGTCTCTTACCAATGTACCCGTAATTCAACATCTTATGAAAATCTTAAAAAAAAGACCACTCTCTCTGTAATTAATGTTTAGGAAAATGAATGGGTGCATGTTTAATTTTGGCCTTAATTTCTGTTTTTCTTTTCCTACAATCCATTTTCCTACAATGAAAGCGTCTTCCATCATATGTAGTATGTATTCTGGTTGTTTCAAGAAAAAAAAAAAAAAAGGAAAGGTGCTAGCAGCCCATTTGCCAGCTTCAGGCAAAAGGACAACAAATGAGAGAAAGGGAGAATTTATTTGATTCAAGTCAGTTGCATGGAAACAAGAATACTACTACACTACACTAGTAGATGATGAAGGGCAAACATATTATTGTGAAGGGCATTGAGCTAAAATGAACTTTTTGTCTGTCGTGTATACCTGGATGGGTCACTTGCTTGGCAATTAATTTGTGATTTAAACGAAAGAAACTCTCCGATAGCATAAGCATTATTATTATTATTTGACAATTGGACGTTGAGAATTAAAGGGTACAAACTTCTTAATTCACCTGGAAAATCTTCAACATGAAACGTTTACTGGTTTCATATATTTTCTTATTCTCCAATATTGAAAGGCCTTGAAGCCAAAGTGTGTGTGTGTGTGTATGCCTTAATTGGTCCTAATTAATTTTTTAATTATTTTATTTTAATTATTTGGAAACAACTGCAGCTCTCGCTGTCTCACTATTCAAATTCGAAAGGCATATAACTATAAATAGCGCTGCCTTGGCATTCTTTCGCTTCGGAGTTCAAAAAAATTCCAAAAAAAAAAAGAAAGAAAGAAAGGAGAGTCGTTCAACTAGCCCGTCGGAAGAAGAAGAAGTAACCCTGCCAACTTTTACCTGTTTAGCAGTTTGATGGCGAAAAACTCTCCGTCCGATCACCTGCTCTTGTACAGTTGCATAGTATTTATCATCGTTTCAGGTCGGCCGATCTCAGCCGGCTTGGACCACCAAGAGTTGAATACTTGGATGCCGATGAAAGCAGCAGCCAGCTGCCGCGGTTCAATAGCAGAGTGCTTGGGCAGCGGCGAACTCAGCATGGATTCGGAGATCAACCGGCGCATATTAGCGACCAGAAATTACATAAGCTACGGTGCTCTGCAGAGGAACACCGTTCCATGCTCTCGCCGGGGTTCTTCCTACTACAACTGCCAGCCTGGTGCTGAAGCAAACCCCTACACCCGCGGTTGCAGCGCCATTACTCGTTGCCGGAGTTAAAAAGCCTCTTCTTTTTTTCTTCGCTTCTCTATCTCTCTTCCGTATTTTAAGTACGGAGCAGCACCATTATTCGTTGTAGTAGTTACTACTGCTTTTTACGTGTGTGTGTGAATGAAATATTGAATGCTCTTACTTACTATATGTTGTTTAATGTTTATAGAGTATGTATGATAGAGTAGTAATTAATAATCGGGTCCTCCTTCAATATTCCTGCAAGCGCAAAGGTAGGGTCTTTGTTTCAATAATGTTTCTCCATAAGATTCTTCTCTTTCTTTCAGAAAAAAAAAAATTTAATAAAAATGCGATACGCCAATTGCTGATTTGCCAGAAAAGCAAACCTGCAGTTCTTTTTTTTTGCATTCCCAGAAAAAATTATTTTGTCTGCATTGGAATTTTTGCTGCTACCGTTCCATTTCCCAGGATCGGGAAACCAAAGGCCTTTCATTCCAAATTCAGTTCCGGTATCTTTGCTGTAGAAATACACAAAACCGAAAGAGCTCACCAGTTGATAACTATTATCTGGCTTTTCTTCTCACAAATACTAGTAGTAGTAGCTCCTCTTTTTGAGAGTTCCTGGCACATGAGTTTTCCCTTGTTAACACTTAAATACGGCAGTGCATTGGCCCCAAATTTACGCCATTACTAATTTCTTTGTTTCCCAAGTGCAGTTCGAGTATTGTTGTCAATCAACTTAAATCAGTAACCCACGAGCTTGTCGGTTATATTTGTTAAAAATTAGCTATAAAAAAATATTTATTATATTTCAATAAATCATTTCTATTAATGTTAACAGATTCCGTCCCCTTTACAATTTAGTTTAAAGCATGAGATGTCGTTTTGTACGTTTTGAAACACGGGAGGCTTTTCTGTATATTAGATTTATTACAAGGGGATTTTTTGTTTTTTACCCCAAAAAAAAAAAACTATTATCTCATTAACGCAAATCAACTCGTTCATGGAGTCTCAAAAAACGAAGACTTCTCTTCCATTTGTTGTTCTATGGAGGAGTATCATCCAAGATTACAAAATTCCGAACAAGCAGGAAAAAGTCCCCCGAGCCTCATGGTTGTTTCTTTTTGGTTGTCAATCTACTATTTGGATCATCAGCATATGGATTTCCAGGTGAAGCAGTCCAGAGCCCCCCTAACACAACTAAGTGGACTACCAAAAGCAACAGAGATGAATAAACATTGGAAGGATACACGTTCCAGCACAACTCTACCACCACAAACAAAGTTAAACTGCAGAAGAAAAGATTTTTGTCATCAAATCCATGATAGGTAACCACATAACTCGGGAAAAAAAAAAAGAAAAGAGTTTTCGCCACCCAAGATGAACCATACCGCAGCAATGTGGGAAACGGGGTTTTCCACAACAGATAGGGCAAGCTATAAAAGTACCTGCGCCAGAAAACACCTCTCGCTGTTAAACATTACTTACATACCTGCGCAACTGAAGCTGAACAAATCATTTCTAAAATAGCACCACATGATTAATATATTTTGAAGCACTAATGAACACCCAAGTGCATTAAAAGATGCAGTAATCCATTAAGTTCATAGCTAAGGCAACCTATCAGGGAAGGTAACCAAAACTCATGTAGAGGATAAATACAACCTAAAACTGGCAAACTAGAGGTTAACTGGAAGGGGTTGGTCAACCCAGCACTCCATCTTCAGTGCTGCAGGGCATGGCAACTAGCAGTCTACAACCTACTGTTTATTGACTCCTCCTTTCACAAAATGCAGAAGAGAAGAAACAAAAAACCATGTAGAACTCACCAGGAATAGAATTGATAATGCAAAGAACGTGCACATACAATGCCAATGAAGTTCCCAACAAACATAGTAGTCGCAATATCTGAACGGGAATACAAAAAGTTATACAAGCATTGTAGAACTTGAAAGTCTAAAAGGAGAACAGGGACGAGCGTCCTAGAGGAGACAAAAGTTAAAAGAGAAAAAAGGAGGACAAATACATGGAGCTTCACTTACACTCTGTTCTGAGAAGTTTCGTTGTTGAACTAGTACAGTAAAAACTTGTCATTGAAAAAGAACTTAGCTCAGCAATTTTTAGCCGCAAGAGAGAAGGCAATCCTCCTTCATGCCTGAAGAAACAAAAATAAATGAGGCCACATCTTCAAGTTAAAAGCCTGCAAACATCTATTCCACAAAAACGACTTCTATCTGAACAGTGGAAGCACTCCTTTCACAAGCTATGCTGACTTCCCCAAGAGTCAAAAGAGGGTCATCCCAACCCTTCCCTCACTATGTTACTTTCTAAAAGGTAAATGATAAGAAAACAATAAGGGCTCAATGCCTTTTCCCCACTCTCTCTTCATAAAGCACAGGCAAGCTTATTTGGTTTTCATTATACTGGACAAGAGAATTCAAAAGTACTGGCCAAAGATATCCTTCAATGCGTGCCTACGGATCTATTAACAGTAAAGGCAAATTTACAAGAACCGTACTCACCTGCACCATCTATAATGGGCAAAAACAGTAAGCAAACCAAGATGAGCAACCAGCAGAGCAACAGCAAATTCTCTTGATATAAATGTTGGTTCAGGAACGAATTTGAAATTAACAGACCTGTGACAAAGACATAGTTAGTTTCCAATCAACATTCTATTAGTAGACCAAGTCAAAGAGAACTTGTATTCAGCATTCTATGAATGCCAGCAAGATGAGAGAAAATAACAAAATAAAACTTCACAAACACAAACCCATGAAATAAACAATTATTTAGAACCTAGATACATGGCCATCACAAAAAACAAATGCTTTCTTAATTGTGTGAAAGGCCAAGCTAAATATAACACATAGAAAATAAGATTAATCTCAGCAAACATTAGGAATAAGGGCATGCTACTTCCCTCCTTTTTGATGAATTTCATGAATTTGAAAAAATTACCAGAAGTGGATGAAGACACGTCCCAGGTTAAAAGCTTTTGAAAGATATGCAACTGGATGCGTTAATAAAAATGGGAGCCCCAAGAGTATCTGCAGAACCATCTCTCAGTGAAAAGCAGAAGCATATGCAGATTTCAGCTGGAGAGACCTCCATGTTTAATTGATTGAAGTCAAAATCCAACTCACCTAACATGGAAAACGATTAACAGATGAATAAATATCTAAATGATCTTTTCTAGCCATATAAATTTAAAGAACATTCGACTACATCTTGTATATCCAGGTAAACATAGTTTAACAATAAGCACCTGTACTAATGCTGCACCTGCTAAAGCAGATATTACTCCAAAAACATCCATAGCCTGCATTTTAAGTTTAACAAAAGCAGCAATAAAAATGTGCTCTACAAATGCTTTCACCAGATCCAAACTTTCAATAAACATGGCCAAACAGAGTATACCTGCAACATGAGGATTAACAAAGCAGGAGCATAAAGAAGCACATTCATCTTTACAGAAACAGCTGCGCTGTACTAACAAGAACAGAATCGTGCCCATCTTAACGAAGAAGTACTTAATGTATAAGGAAACACTTGCACAAACCACCAAGAAAGAAGCCTGTGAACTCTACCTGAAAATAATCAGACCTAGATGCCACTTTTGTTTGAGTAGGAAAAACAAAGCAGCATGAAGGAAAGTCGTGGCAAAACAGTCATTGAATAAGCGAAGTACAAAGATAGAATGAACCCTCTTAGACAAAGCGAGTAGGGAAAGTGCCCACCAAGGGACCTGCAGCAGCATTGCATTTGAATAAATAATGAGAACGTTGACCACGAATGTGAAGATCAGGCAAAAGAAATGAAAAGAAAGCCATGAACTGCAACATTAGCAAAGTTCAGCTGATAAGCATCAATCTTTACATTCTAGATGTCTGTTTACAGATATCACAGTCCCTTACAGAATATATTGGTTCCGTTGGATTCCTAAGCCATTTTATGATGCACATCTTAAAATTTCCATCAGGCACGTGCATTAGGAGAGCGTTCATTTTTTTTGAAATTGTGGGCACACTATCCATAAATTTCAGCAATCGAAAGGATTTTGTTATCATACCACGCTGGTCTTCACGTAGATGGACAACACGATTGCAAGATTCACAATGTAGAGAAGACCAAAGAGAATCTGCACTGACATGGAAGAGCAACATCGGTAAGACTTTGAAGTAGAAGACAATCAACACATAAAAGACATGAGATAATTGGATGTGATAGTACTTCCGGTTCCGGAGCTTACTTGTACTAGAAATTAGTAACAGCAAATTCACTGACTTCACGGCAATCATACCGAAAAGCAGCTAAAACTAACAAGTTTCAGTATCAAGACAGCTAAGAATAAGGTAGAAGTGATACCTGAGCAGGATAAACCTGACCGCGGGTAACATGTTGGAGGGCAGAATATATGTAAAGAAAGCCCGCAGGATAAACCAGAGGGCCAGTGTCCCCTTTCAAGTTTCCATAATCTCTCTCTCCTTCAAGAAACCCAGTGACCTGCTCCCCATGAAAAATGTGCACATGCGTATTTAACGAAAATAAACATGAATTGAAGGTCAGGAAGTAAAATGATCACATCATTCTGAGTAAGAATGGAGTCCATAGAAGTCACAGGTCCACCCACCTGTGACATGTAGGCGTCCCAATCGATCTTCGTATCTGGAAATTTGCAAAAAGAAAACCCACTCCATTACTAAATCTACTGCTCAAAATAAAAGTAAAGATAGCAGAGATAATTGGTATTTACAGGGAACATAGGCGATAATGAGTCCGACCAGGATGGCATCGGCGAAGAGCAAAGCCAACGCAAAAGGTACTTGCGGGTTTTTGAGGAGTTTCTGGAACGTCGAAACGGGTTTTTGTATGGCCTTGGATTTAGGGGGCGATCGGAGCGCCATTGGGTTGCCTCTGTCAGCGAGCGTTTTTTTTTTTTATTTTATTTCTTCGCCTGCTAAATTGGGTAGGTTTTTTTTTTAAGCTCAAACGGTTCGACGGCGTCCGGCAGCCCTATCAGTAGTCACCTGTCTGGGTCTCTGCGTCCGTGGCACGCTTTCGTTAAGTTTGGACTAAAGGCGTATTTTGAGTTGCGTCTTCTGCGTGGAAAACGCCTGTTTGCCTGCGTCGTCGTTTTGTAGATGAGTGTGTCAAATCTCTCTCTCTCTCCCTCGCTCGCTCCCTCTACCCCACCTCTTCCTTTCTTTTTTTTTCCCCCCCTTCTTTTTTGTGTGAAAGAAAAAGTTACCGTTGGTCAATGATCATATTTCCAAATGACCATTTTGCTCTTTTTTTCCCAGCTAAATCTAATTTTTCATCAGGTCAAGGTAATAATAAACAGTGAATCTTCTTTACCTTTCCTAATGCTTACATGTGTTTTTGTTCTCTTTTTTTTTTCTTTTAAAAAAAATAAAAGAAAGAAAGAAATAGGCGTTCGATTTCATCTAACCTCAATTCCCAACTTCCATGATTTTATGCTTGTATGAGTGTGGTATATACATAAATGAGCATCCATATATGAGTACATCTAGTCACATTCGAACAATACAATTATTCCTTCAATTTCAAATCATTCTAGAGTTAGCCCATCAAAACGTAATATTTTCTTCGTCCCATAAAATATTTGTCATTTTTAAAAAGTGTATAATTTTAATATTAAAAAAAAGAGAATTTTTATTTATTTTTTTATATCTTTACTGACGCATCATTCTTTATTTGATGTATTGATAATTATGATAGATAAATGACGAGTGACGTAAAGAACAGAACAGAGATAAGATTTGATTAAAAAGAAAGGGTGGATTAGGATAATTAATTTTAAAACAAGAAAAAGTAACAAATTTCATGAGAGGAGACGGAGAGAATGGTAATAGAGCCAAGCAGAGCATGGTGGTAATTGTTGACTCGGAATGATGTAATGTTTGTCAGCAGAGAGGTGCCAAGATAGCAAAAGAGATCATTAATACCTCATGCAGCGCTGGCGATAAATTTTGGCCCACGTGTACGCTGCTCAAGTAAATTCATCATCCCTTTCCGCCATCTGTCCTCCTTCTCCCCGCAACAAAACCACAGAAAAACTCGCTTTGCTCCATAAATTCTTCACCTGAAAAAGCTCTGCAGCCACTCTTTTTTTTTTTCCCAATTCGCGTGTGTTTGTCTCTCTCTCTCTCTCTCGCTCTCTCTCTCTCTCACTCGTCTAAATCAAACAAACACAACGCCGGTAGTCGTCATGGCTTCCCAGGAACTGAAACACAGAACCAGAGAAGAAGAAGAAGAGGAGATACAGCCCCCAAAAGATACCGGCACCACCGCGACAAGAAGACACCAGAAGAAGAGAACAGCCATGGCCAAGCGCGGCCTTCGCTCACTGGGCCTTGCACTTGCTCTCCCACTTTCTTTAACCCTGTTGGACATTTCTCTTTTCGGCTCTAGTCTTCAGTATGCTACCATGAAAAAGCCCTTCTGGTCTCCTCCTCTGTGGGCCTTGCACTCGGCTTGCCTGGCCTCTGCTTTCCTTATGGGCCTGTCGGCATGGCTTGTTTGGGTCGAAGGTGGCTTTCACAGGAACCCTACGGCGTTGCTGCTGTACTTGGGCCAGCTCTCCTTGAGCCTTGCTTGGGATCCGATCGTTTTTCAGGCTGGAGCCAGTAGGATGGGCTTGGTGCTTTGCGTCGCTTTGTTTGGGGCTTTGGTTGGGTGCGCCAGGACCTTTCGAACCATGAATCCCATCGCTGGCGATCTAGTGAAGCCTTGCCTTTTATGGGCTTTGATTTTGTCACTAGCAAATATTGTGCTTGTATTACCCCTCGTGTGATAGACAACATCTTTTCTTTTCTTTTCTTTTTTGGCCTCCGTTCTTAATTTCCTTTTCGGGTGCATACAGATGTAACATACCTTCTCGGATTGAGACAGACTTCTTTTTCCTCTTGTATCTCTCACTTTTGCCCTCTGGTTGCTGCGAGAAGTTTGTGGACTGCACGATCTCATGCCAGCACTGATTAGTAATATGTTTTGCACGGACTTCAAATTTTGTTGCGTGCTTTTATTCCTTTTGCTACTTGTTTGGACAGAGTGGGGTGGAAAGAAATTCCTGTTCCAGGTTTTTATCCCGGAGACTCAAATTAGGAATTTTATATGGTTCTTTTGTATAGAGGTACATGCGCTTCCCCATTTTCACGTTAATTACAATGGCTGTTATGAGTAACGCTTCAACATCAAACTGATAACTTGATGCTCGGTTGGTCACTTGAGGAAGGACTAAGTTCCTTTTTCTCAGTATAGAATTAATTGTAACAATATTGTGCTTAAAAAAAAAAAAAAAAAAAAAAAAAAGTAGTTGGAGTCACCAGTCAAAAGATAGAAAAGAAGATACCCCCATCCGCTTTCCCCCATCTCTATTCCCTTTTTTTTCAGTAGAGGATTATTAATTGTAACAATAATATTGTACTGAAAAGAGTTATCTGCAGTCGAGATAGAAAAGAGAAGATTATGTTGAATCATAGCCGTAAAACGTTGCATGTATCCGTAACCTTCCCTCTCCATGTATCAGAAAGCACGCTTGAGACATTCTATTACCCTCGCATTCGATTGGCTATTATAGTTTTACATTCGAGGGGCTATAAATTACAATAATATGTTCGCCAGGAATGTCTTGCCCTCACAGTGGGCCGTTGGAAATTGGAGCATTGACCGAATAGAATACAAGTAGAAAGAACCACCAGTGAAAAAGAATAAAAGGCCCTGGTCAAGGAGTGAGTTGTTTTGTCTTAAAGGAACAAACGGACAGTCTATCGCGCTCCCGAGATCAAGCCTCGACTCCCAAAAGCTTAAATCATATTGATCTCACCTGAAGCAATAGCCAATTAGTCCTTCCCAACCGCTGGGCGACGGGAAGGATATTCATATACACGCGATAATTACTACCACAGCAAAGTAGAATCGAGCTGCTGAAAATTAGATGTGGAGCTGGGATATACCACGGAATATGGTGTAGTTTAGCAAAGCTTCCTCAATGTAATAGAGGTTCGCTTTCTTTGATCAATTTCTTGCCCCATCCACTTCTGAAAACCAGGCTTCCTATTAATCTCATGCTTCCAAAAGTAGCGTGCTTCTCCCCACATTAGGACCAACGATCCTTCGGTTAAAAGCACAGGGATCTTTGCAGAAGAACTATTTTTGCCCGCCTTCTCCTCTCTATAATCAGATAACTCATCCTCAACTAGACTAAAGTGCATGACACAGGATGATTCCAAAGAAAGAATGGCAATTCCATCTTCAAAGCGCATCAGATCAACATGCGCACAAATTCCCTGCATGCCAGTAGGATCAAAGTGGTCTGTTTCCAATGGTCTTAAGAAGACGGACAAAGGGAAATAAATATTAATAGCAAGAAAATCACCTAGTGCATGGTAACTGATTTTTCTTGACCAATTAACAATTGAAACGATTAAAGGGAAAAAAAAACAAAGAAAAGGAAAAATGGGGAACTGCCAGCAAGTTTACTTATAATAGCCCAACGAGCAAAACTCCAAGGGACCAGAGAATGGAAAGAATTTTATCAAGAAAGGCAACTCAGCAGTAATCCAAGGTGCTTTTGGTTGTATTACTACAATCATCATGAAGCCAAACCAGAGACATGAACTTGCCAAGCATGGAAAGGAGTTATGCAGAGAGTTTATACACACACATACATACATATGCGTGTGTGTGTGTGTCAAGTTTATATTCATACCAATTTCCTGAGCGAATAAAGGAATTGAGTTAAGAGTATGTCGCACCTCACCTGGTTGGTATGTGTTCACAATAAGTTGATCAAATAGCGGTTCCCTCCACAACAATTCTGGTGGAAGGGGGTAGGCCTCTTTACCTTTGTCATGAGTTGGTAAGTTCATGGATTCAGAGAGATAATGACCGACGAAAACAGCCTCCTTAATGGAGTTGGAAAGTTCAATGGCCCATTGGGGAAGATTTCCAAATCTCATGGCCTTCAACGACAAAGAAAATGCATGTATGCTGAAATATTAATAGAGCGATTGTGAAGGAGAGCAATGTGAAACGGATTAGCTTACAAATAACAATACAACCACGTACAGTCGGTTAACAAAAGATCAAATTCTGAAGTGTTTTAAGGCATGACGGGTATGATCTATTTCAATTCTTCTAAAATTCATCCAAATAAATAAAACAAGAAAATAAACAGGTGTGGTCTTCCATTTAGCACCAGATTTCTACAAACTCGCAATAACCAGTGGAAGTGAGAATCTAAGAGCTGTCAACGGGCAGCGACGATTACAGAACATTCAACTCAACATTTCCAAGAACTAAGGGGCAGTAAGTGTTAATACCTGATTTCCAGAGAATTCACTCAACCATCCTTCTGCAGCCACAAATAACACTTGCATGAGAGCCCTCTTCAATTATTATTTTGTGTTTTTATCAATCATCCGTTGAGAAATATTTAATAAGCATTTAATCAAACTCAAACAAATTTAATTTGATTCGACTCTAAAGAAACATAAAAATTGTAGTAGGACTCAAGAAAAAAAAATACGAAAGCTCACATGCCATCACCAGTTTTTTGAGCGTCTTACAATCATCTTAGTACGTAACAACCAAAGAAAGCAGTTAAGTTAGAAAGGTTTTTACAAATTGATAGAAGTGCCTTTTTGGATTGCGGAGAGCAGCGAAGATTGTTGATCGGGAGATAGGAAGTCCCTGCATAACCATAAGCCCTTAATTTGGTCAATTCTTTCCCAGTTTTGGATTTCACCAAAAATCGAGAGCTTGTTCAAATCTTGGGACTTCCGTTCTTGTGCTTCCTCGCCGCCTTCGCCATCTGATAATTCGCCAAAAGCGTCCTGGAGAAGCATCCTCACCTCCTCTTCCATCTTAGCTAGGTTCTAAGGGTCTCCCACCGATGGATCCCCTGCACTTGCTCCTCCGCCTCACGCACCCTAACGACTTGATAACGCTGTTAAAAAACCCGGAGTTTGATTGGAATAGGGTTATTTACACAAATAATTTATTTATTTGTATCGTGAATATATTTTCCCAATCATGATTTTGATCCTATTTGAGGTCTTTTGATAAAAATGCTTTTTTTAGCGCTAAAACTATTTTTGAGCGATTTGGTAAATATTAATCCATAAATAACTTTTTGTGTTAAAAAAACTTTTAATAAAAACTCAAATTCAAAACTTTGGCAATAGTTTTTATGTTTTAAAAAGTAAAATATTAAATTTAATCATTATATCATGAACTAAATAAAAAGATAAATATATTTTAAAATTTTAAAATTATACATTATTCAATTCAATAAGTACTTATTGAACAATGTATCTAAATAATATATTTAAAGGTGTTTAAACATTTAATAAGTGCTTTTATTAAAAACTCTGTTAAGTAGAGTATTTTTTTAACGAGTTATTGTCATCTCAAATAGGTCATTTATCTTACATACGTCATATAAAAAAATATTACAATATTTTTTCAAAAATTTATCCCAAATAATCTACTTTCTAGATGTATTTGTGTTTTCCTTGTATGAATTTTTAGACACCATTAATATTATTTATTTATTTATTTTGCCAAATTCAACTTACACCCCATTTAGCCACTAGGGGAGTACTCTTACAGTTTCTTTCTATTATCCAATTCGAATTTTGAAATTGATAGTTAAGATAGAAGGGTACGGGGAGAGATAGAAAAATAAAAAAGGAAATTTGTTTAAGGAAAAAAAAACTTACGCCTCATGTAATTCACATAACTCCCTCGTCGTTTTCATATATCCACTTATGCCCTCACACTTGTGGTTCGCTTGGTCAAAAACGTAAATTGACACCAACCATTGATATTCCACTTATGTTCCCCCGTCCCCATATCCCCGTTTTATGTGCTTTTTACTTTCTGTTTTTTTCCCGTCCTATGTCTCCACTTCCCTCTTCCTCATCCTCCTTCATCCCCTCCATTCTTTTCCCCTTTCCTGCCTCCTTTCTCCTCTCCAGTCAGAGCCTCTAGCCGTGACCAAAAGAGACAAAGGAGAAAGAGAAACGAGGAAAGAAGAAGGGACAGAGAAGATATGGTGAATGAGAGGAGAGATAATAGTGGTTTGTGGTGGTAATGTGTGATGACAGGAAAAGATAAAGGTGATGTGATTTTTTAATTATTTATTTTTTAGTTGTATTTGATATTTATATTGATACTGTGATTTTTGGAGTGTTCTGAGAGTGTATTATTGTAACATTATATTTGAAAATTTTATTTGTGAAAATATCACTAATACTCAAGGTGTTTTAACAAGTTTTATTTTTAACAAGTTCTTATAACTAAAGTTGGAAAAGATCAAGACTGCGTTTGAATTAGATGTTTTTTTGAAGTGTTTTTGAAATATTTTACTTTACTATAAATATTTATTTTTTGGTCACCACCAAACTTTTAAGGGTTCAACCTTTATTTCCCACCAAAAAATTATTATAATATGTGACGGTCTTAATTGACCTCTTTTATGGAGTTTCTACTCATATCGACTCCCCTTTCCTCTCTCCTTTAGATTAGGCTATATTAGATTTATAGAAATTCTATCATTGCGACACAAAAAAAATTATAAAATGGGCAATGGTTAATAACATTTGATTTCGTTCACATACAACATAAGGCGCATTGTATGGAATCCAGTTTATGTATTTCGCTGCCTCCTTTTGCACAGTTGCACTTTGCATATTACTACTTGTAGGTAACTTGTCTCTCATGTGTTCCTCTTCTCTATTTAATTATCATTCTCAATTTCTTCAAAGGGAGATTATGGCTGAATCGGATGAAGTCAAACAGCTGACGACGCCGGTGAGCATGACCACTTGACCTTCTTCCTTCATTTTCTCGCCTTTTTCTTGATATACTTTTCTCTCTGCTAGTAAACTCTTTCTAGCTTATTGGCAGCATATAGGCTTGTCTAGATTTCGTGATACTTGCAAAAGAATACATCTAATATTTTTCTTTTTCCTTGCTATGTGCGTGGATGTCTTGTCAGTTGCCACTAAAGCGATTGATCTTATGCATGTCCATTTATTTATTTATTTATTTTAAACTTCTTTACCCTGCAAATCATATCCAAGTCCTTGACATGCTAATTCTGTGATTCGAATTCATTAAGGCTTAGTTTGGGAGTTTAGGATAGAAAAGAGAAGAAGAGAAAACTTAAATTATGACAGAAAATAAGAAAAGAGAAGGGATTATTACGTTGTCTGGGGGTTTTGAGAATTCATGAAATGATTTTGGATAGAAAAATCATTAAATATTTATTCAAAATATTTTTAAGAGTAAAACAGATACATTAAAAATTTTCACAAGTTTCCTTCAACTTTCTCTCCAATTTGAGAAGAAAAATTTTGCCTGCTATTTATCCTCCCATTTTCTTGTTTTTCTCTCTTACTAAAAACTCACAAACAAAACAAAAATTAAACTTTCTTTTCTTTCCTTTTTTTTTTCCTGTCCAAATCCTCAACTCCCAAATGAACCCTACCGTTGAGGGAGGATGCGAGAAGAAGGAGCTCAAGTATCTTGATTTCGTCCAAGTCGGAGCAATCTACATGATCATTTGCTTCTCATCACTCTACGACTACGCGAAAGAAAGCTCCGGTCCTTTGAAATCGGGCGTTAAAACTGTGGAAGCAACTGTCAGAACCATCATTGGACCTGTCTACCGCAAGTTTCGCAACGTCCCCTTGAGCTTCTCAAGCTTGTAGATTGCAAGGTTTTTCTTCTTCTTCTTCTTCTTTTTTCGTTATCTTCTTCCTCAAAAGTCAGTAGTCACATGAAACGTGATGTCTTTCCTTTTCCTGATTTCTTCATTCCCCCGTAGCCATCAGCACGTGCAACTCATCTCATTGACTCACGTGATTTGTAGGTCGACGAATCGATTAATGAGTTAGACCGTCATGTACACCCGATCCCGATCCTGAAGCAATTCTCACATCAACTGTTCTTGGGAGCTCAGAGGGCCCCTGAGGTGGCTAGAGATGTCGCCTCCGAGTTGCAGCTGGTCGGTTTGGTGGACGGTGCTAAAAGTATTGCCCGGACGCTTAATAATAATGCGTACGAGCCGACAACCAAGGAATTCTCTATTTCAAATGCGAGCCGCTAGCTGAGCAGTATGCGGTGTCGGCTTGGCGCTCGCTGAACCAGCACCCTCTATTCCCTCAAGTGGTTCAAATGATTGTCCCCACGGCTGTTTATTGGTGCGAGAAATACAATGAAGCCGTGGCTTACACGGCGCAGAGGGGTTACACGGTGTCGCAGTGCCTGCCTGTGGTGCCGATTGAGAGAATTGGCAAAGTGTTTCAGTGCGGTCCCACTGTTTCAAGTGATGCCGAAACTCTTACGGTGTCAACATCAACCTAAATCGATTTGTTGTTGGTGGTTAACGATTACCTGCTCATTTATTCACTGCTATAACTCGTAATGGGAGTATCCGTTAATGTATTATTTTCGATTGCATAATCTTGTGCTTGCTGGTACAAGCCAAAATATTCATCTTATCATGTACCGGTAATTAGTGTTCCTGTTTTTTTATGCTCTAGAAAGATTTTAGAGTTTCCTATTACTGTCAATGTTTGACTCGTTAGAATATCAAGAGGTGTTAGTATTTGCCTTGGGGTCTCATCGACTTCTCGTATTATTAAATTGTCCTAGGAACATCTAACCTTCTACGCTATTTCTTTAGTTTGTTTATCACTTCCCAGCAAACAAAGAAAGAAGCAAGTTCCAGTAGCTTTAAGTTTGCAATTTTGAATAATATGATCAATTAGCTATAATTTTGAACACAGGCTAATATATATTTTAAAATATATTATTTGCACTCCCACTATGTCATTTTCATTTTAATGAAACCGTATTGCAGTCAAATGAAAATGAGACAATGAGAGCGTAAATAACATAATTAGAGTGTAAATAACATCGTCTTAAAAATAATAATAATTATTTTGATCAAATAATAATAATATAATAAATTGGTTCACTAATAACATCCAATAGCTTTGACATTTAAGGAATAAAACCAAAATCCACCGTCAACTAATGTTTTAATTTTTTCTTTTTTGACAAATCATCTAACATATGAATTCGCTCTACTCATTTCTACTGATATTCTTATATATATATATATATATATATATATATATATATAAATCACGTGCAGCTCATACCTCACAAACTTTAAGTATGAAACCAGAAAATTGCAGAAAGAAAACGGCAAAAACATCTAATGATTGGCCGCAGTTGACACCATTTGCATAATTTGCGTGCTTGATTACTTTCCACTTTCCAAGGTGTGCGTGATTTATTACTAATTTACTACAGGTTCTCCAGCAGTTTTCTCCTATAGTATCTGTCTACCGGGTCAAATGGCACGGTATAATAACATCAAAATGTTTTCCCATCCATAAAGTAGAAATTTTCTGACAGGAGTCTAAGGAAATCAATCTGTATATCATATGCTTAGAGTTGTAGTTTTCGGTTCAATATTCTATCCTTCAATAACATATCACGATTTTAAACACATGAATTCAAATCAAAATTGGTTTGAATTTTTATCATATCTGTGTATGTATATATGCATGCTTGGATACATATATGTATAATCTGAAGGGTAAATATTTTATACATCGGCAGTTTATACAGTAGCGGGTGTAATCGCATGCCACATACATCAAAACTGATATTTAAATTCAAATTCAGATTATATAATATTTATTCAAACCCGTCAGTGTATACATTAATAGTGTAAGGAAAAATTAATCCTAATATGAAAAATATTTTTCCCATTTTGATGCATCAAGCTCATTGAAAGGAAATTTGTTTCTCACCTTAAAAAAAAATTTCCGATGACTTTCATGTTCATTTTAAAAATCAAATATTAAAATTTCTTAAATGCATTTTAATGGCCAACGATGGAGTTAGTGATATTGTTATAAGATGAATGAACTTTGTTTTATACATTTTTATTGGTGTTTAGTGAGCTTTCAATAGGTTTATTTTTATTTTCATTTTTTTCGAGTAAATCTTATATACATTAACAATGTATACACTATCGCCCGTTAAAATTCAAATTTTATATAATTGTTAGCCATCCAAAACTGATAGTGTAGGAAAAATTAATAATTTTTTACATTATACTAGCATCATTTTGGAATATACAAATATTTATTTTAACTTTTTAATTCAGTTTAAAAATAGATTCAATATTCATATTTGGTGCCTAAACAAATATTTCATGTATCATACGTAGTTAAAAAAGTAAATATGGTGACATTTACTTATAATTCATTTGTCATCGAACACAACTCTAGTTAGTCTTCCATTTATCCTAGAGTAAATCTCTTTGGCATGTTTCTTTTTTTTTCCCTCTTCAATATTCTTCCATACATTGTTATAATCATATAACGCTCTCATAACAATACCTTTTGGAATATTAAAATATTTGATTTGTGTGTCCAACATAATAATATCTATGCAATACATAATGCCTAGTAGTTGATGTAAATATTTTTTTTCATCTTTTGAACTTTTTAGAATTTTCTTTTTCTAAAATAAATTTGATTGAAAATAGAAACCTATGTATTGCACGGGTAAGATTGCTAGTTAAAGTTAATACGTCTCAGTGTACATAAAATTCACAGACATGGATGAATAATGATCACCCTCCAATGTCAAAATCCTACTCCAGCAAGGTATTCCAACACAAATGAGTAGAGCAAAACAATGAATCTAAGAAAACGTGCATATAACATGCTTAACCTTACTCTTGGCATACTCTCTTTTTTCTCTTAGGTAGGTTGGTGTAAGCTTTTTTATTATGACTAGGTGGTGGCCACCGCGCAATGCGCGGTGTAATTTTCAATCTTGCCCATAAATGTCTAGTTATTCAAATTCAGATATTAAATATGAAAAGTTAGACAAAAGTGCATCAATATCTTTGAAGTTTTTGTAATTTTATTAAATAGCGAAAATAAGCTATAGTTTTAGCTTTTGCAGTTTTCGTAAATTTTGTTGCATAAAAGGAACTTTAAAATAATATACAATCATATCGAGATACAAAACGAGAATAAAATCTCCAAACATCCATCTAGCTGCAACTAAAAAATGGTGGAGTATAACATCATAATAAAAGATATCATATTGTTAGCATCCCATACATTAGCTAAATAGTCTATCATCCGATTTGCTTCACAGCTTACAAGCTTTGATCAAGACTTGCTGCCAAAATACAATCAGATATAACAATAGCACATCATCCAAATGGAGTTTAAAGTTTTTGGAGATAGATACTAATCGTATGAGAACTTGCTGCTAAGCAATTTATTTCTTGACTGAAGAGTGACAGTCATTACCAAATGTGGATGGCATATGAAACAAGAATCCACTGTGGGTAACAATAGCCATCTCTCTCTCTTTTCGTGTCAATAACCTGCATCCATGATATTTGTTTTTCGGAAGAGTGTTCTAGAGAAGGTAATGTAGAAAAGAATCAATCTCATTCACAAGAATCTTCCTAAATGATTCATGTGGATGGGTCGAACCTTTCACATGTTTTTATGCATGGCCAATCTAAATACATATCTAATAGACAGTAAGGCATAACTATAGCTACTTATATCTATATATTGCACAATGACTCATAGATATGCAGCTATATTGTATAAAGACTCATAAATATGCATATGAGTATTTAATCTTCCCTTGAATTAACAATGGTTGAGAGAGAGAGAAGCCATGCTTTGCATCATAGTCCAAGGTTAACTCCCAATCAACCATGTGACTAAGCCCCATTCTATTATATGCGTTTGTCACCAAGCAACAAGGACCAAGATGGCCAAAAATCAAAAACTTTATTAAAGTACCCCGGAGCAGAGGTTACTTACTCAAAATTGAAACTGCTACAATCTATTTCAACAGATGATAAGTGTGAGCTTATGTGCACCTGAACACAAGCTTGTGGTGGCGATTAAAGTTCAACTTCTAATGCAATAACAATAAAGTGGTTTACCATTTCTTGAAGTTCATTCCTCTAACTGCAACTTCTTCTTTTGTTTCCCTGACATTTGCCTTCCACAACGTATCCTCATCACTTTCTATTTAAACATGAATCAAGATTCAAGACCAATGATAACACTATATCACCCTAAATGACTGGTAGCAAAGATTTGAAACACTTGCCAGTGAAAAATCTATTGCAGGAAAAAGGCACTGATACTGACTGATGCTTCTCTTATCGCATGGATGAACACCCTGCAACCAGATTATTAGATGAAAAAGATTCAGGCTTCAATATGAACGTAGAAATTATGCAAATAAAATCTGAATCAAAACATACAGTCAATTTCAATATGAGTGGCAGGATGTCCTCGTAGTTGGTCAATTTCAAATAGCAAATGACTAGAAATCAAGATAGTAAAGAAACGAATCTTTTTCATAATGCTGAGAAAATCTTCTATACTCAGAGCCAATCATCATGATGTGTATTTCCAAACTTTGATATCAAACTTGGATACTGTAGGTTCAAGAAAACATTGGAAAACAGAGGAATGGAAAGTAGATAAAGTATAGATTGTGATTGATTACGGCTCAAGATTGTGAATTGCAGTTTCATATGATTCATGACAATTTTTATCTGAATCAAAATATTTTTAATTTTAAACAATCCAGTTTACTGCTTAGTAAAAGCATGCCAATTCTTCAGCCAAAACTTTTGATATTTAGAGACAAACATGTGTATATATGTTCGAACATTGCTATCTATCATACCTCAGGTGCAGGGCAACCATAATCTACAGGATCTCTTCCAGTAATGGCTTCCAAAAGCACAACCCCAAAGCTATAAACATCACACTTCTCATTTAGGAGGCCAGTATTTCCATATTCAGGTGCTACATATCTATGTGGGTTAAAAAATGGGGGAAACAGAGAATGTCAGAAAAAGAAAAGTCGAGTTTGGGTTAATTAGAGAGCTTGTAAACAGAAAGCAGTAAGGAAAATGAGACTTTGTTCAATTGAGATCGGATACCTGATATAAATACCCACCTAAAGGTACCCATAACTTTGGTTGTAATATCACTTTTCCTGCACCGAGCAACTTAGCCAGACCAAAATTAGATAGTTTAGCATTGAAGTCATCATCAATGAGTATATTGCTTGACTTTATATCTCAATGCATCATTTTGGGCTCAATTGCCTCGTGCAAATATGCAAGAATGCAAGAAGCATATCTCGTTTGAACTTAAAATGGAACCTAACAATAACTTCAAAGACAATAAGAAGTTTATAGATGGACTTACGCTTGTGCAGAGCCCACTAAACTTTCATACGAGCCTCCCAAGTAATATAACCATGATGGCTCAGGGCTCCATGAAGCCATTGTTCTAGATTTCCATTGTTTACATATTCATATGCCAACAACCTGAATTTCATAAGGAAGTCCAACAGAGGTAAAGTAAAGTTAGTTTGCTAAACAAAAAATGCCTTGAGGTTTAACTACCTGATCGGTAAATTTTAAGGGTTCAAACAAAATGCTGATCTACATCTCATTTAAATCTAATGCACAAATGAAAAGATGATGAGATAGGTTTAAGCAGTAATGTACCTGTGAGCTCCTTCAATACAGTAACCCAGAAGTCGAACTAAATTTTTTTGCCGGACATGACCAATAGCCTCAACTTCAACCCTGAATTCCTTCTCTGCTTGCCCTCTGGACATTTAGAAACAAGAGAAAAGGCTCGTTGTCAATTATTTATCAGGTTCTGTAAAATACTTGAAGGACCATATATAAACCCATTCAAGAACTTACATATTGTTGAGGATTTTTTTAACAGCAACAAGAAAGCCATTTATCAGTCGGCCACGATAAACAACTCCATATCCACCCTGACCAATAACATTTTCCTTGGAAAATTTGTTGGTTGCAACTTCAAGGTCTGTAAGCGTAAACCAATGACCCCAACCAAGGTAAGAAAACTCAGGAAGACCTGATAAAGGGGAAGAAACAGCCATTGGATGTAAATTATATATTGCTCCAGCAACTCCCTTTTCCCCTGACTCACATGCGATACCTTCTTTCTCCAAATTAGTAAAGGAATCATATTGACTGCCAGTATCAGCATTCATGGCTTTTTCAAAAAGAAGAAGGAAGCAGAAACTTGAAGGTCCAGTTTAGCGTAAAATTAGAAAAATGGCTGGAAAATAAACTACAAAAAAATTCAAACCTTGAAAAGTTAAATCTTTTTTTCTTCTTCCCGTCAACTTTTCTTCCATTTTTCCCTCAATCTGTTAGAAGAAAAACGAGATCCCTATCTATCCAATATATAGCATAAATGAGATCGTTAACAGCAGCAAAAGTAAAGTACTAAACAAGAGATCAGAAATTTAAAACTTTTCTTACAAAAATTTGAAGGTCCAATCTAGAGTAAAATTGGGAAAAAGACTGAAAAAGCGAGAGTGAAAGACTGAGGCGAGCTATTCCCAAGCAAGGGGGTTTAAGCAGCAGAGCTAGCTTAGAGCCGGAATGGAAAATGGGGAGGAGGAGGGAGGGGGAGGAAGCAATCGAAAACCAAATGGGGCGACAGAGGGAGAGGTGGGCGGAAGCAGAGCAACGAAAGAGCAGGAGAGATCACCTGGTGAAGCGGAGAGGGCAATGGCGAGGAGGAGCAGGCAAGAGGAGAAGCACCATGGTTGATGATGGCAGCCACCTAATTGGTCAGGATGCAAGAGGTCAGAGTAGGCGGGCGAAGACGTGTAAGAGAGTTAAAGGAACAGTATCTTGTGAGGGGAAGCGGCTGAAGAGCTAAGTGGGGGATGGAGTGGGTGGAGACGGGACTAGGGAGCAGGCAAACAGTAAAAATAAAAGACAGGGCAGTGAAGCGGGAAGAAAAGCTGGCCAGCAAAACAACACCAAACAAACGGAAGGAAATTGAGTGCAGAGAGGTGATAATACGTGCAGAGAGGTGAAATTGAGTGCAGAAGGAGGTAAAACTTGGAGTGCAAAGAAGAGTGCCCAAGGAGGAAAAGCTTCGAGTGGGTGGAGTCGGTACAGAGGAAACTGACGAAGTGGCAGAGAGGTGACCGACGAGCTCAGCCAACCACCTGCAGGGCAGAAGAAAACAGTGCCAAGGAAAGAGACAAAAGTAGGCCCACGGCGAGAGGAAGGATCCGGTGCATCTAGAACAGTTGCCAGCCAATGGATTCGTTCCACGTCACCATCAAACGAATCCCCAGCCGCCACGCGGAGGACGACCACGTCCGACGTGGACACCGGGCGTCCGCCCTTAGTCTATATGTTTAATGAATCGTGCTCATGTTGCATTTGAGTGCGAGTTTTTTTTTTATTTAATTGTAACTGTTGCCATAGCTTTTATGAGATAAAAATATGATTAAAAATATAAAAAAACGGGTTAAAAAATGTGTTTATCATATAAAACATTATTTGAAAAATTTTGATATTCAAACATAGCCATAGTCTACCCAGCGCCTAGTACCTACCATGCACTATGGTATAAAAACTATGAATTATTATTTTATAGGGATAATTTATAAATCTCCCATAAAGTTTCTGACAATTTCACTGAGCTCTCTTGAGATTTAAAAAATTGTAGACACCTCCCTTGTCATTTAAAATGACAATTTTACCCTTAAATATTTTAATGAAATTCCCTTATTTGGCATGCTTATACTTAGAATGAATTTTAAAATCATTATTTTTTATTTTTTCCCTTCTTATTCTTTTTTTTTAAAATTTTTTTTTCACCAATAAAACTATAAAACTACCACTATTACCTATAGTTTTTATTATAATCAAATATTGAACTAGTGATTTTTTTTGACAAATTAATTTTATATGCAATCCAATGTTTTTGCTGATTCTTGTTTTCTATTTTTTGGTATTAAAATTAACAATAAACAAAAAAGAAATTATCCAAAACCACTATTAAATGATGATAATTCCACTATTTGAAAAATTCATAAACTCTAAATGAATTATTTCACCATTTTCTTTTCTATCTTATAAATCTAAATTTATAATAAAATACTATCAAAAGTATTATATTATAGTAATAAAATTATTATTATAGTTGCTTATCAATTAGTAGATATGGACATGAAAAATTTGACACATTTGCCTTACAATTATACTAAAGAATCTTATAATTGTATAAAAAAATTAAAACTCATTATACAAGGGCATTTTGGGTATTCATATAAAAAATTGATCAAGTCAAAATTATTTTAATATTTTGTTACTAAAACTATCAAATCAAGGAAGGTAAATATAATTTTTCAAAATTTAGGAAAGCTCAGTGAAATTGTTAGAAACCTCTGGGGAAGTTTCTGAAATTATCCCTATTTTATATTATGAGATGAAATCTCCAACCAACCATGACCTGTTTTTTGTTGAACCAACCCATATCGTCATTATTGTTGCGAATGGTACTTGGTTAAAATCAGATTGATTAATATAGAGGTAGGTTCCTATGGAAATTGCATCATATGAGAGTAGATCCAATCTTACATCTTGATTCGTGTTAAACCCTTCGATCTTGAACTGATTGCTGCCACCCCCTTTACAATAACTATAACATCTCATAATGGGGAGAGTCTTGGCAACGACTTGAACAAGAAGTCTTCCCTAAATGATAAAAACTGCAACTTTTTTTTTTTTTTTTTTTTGGGTTAGGAAAGATAATATATGCGTGGAGATTAGAAAAAATGAACATACCGTAAGATCCCCTACTTTGACCCTATATTAAACCGCCATTCAAACCAAACCCCAAAATCAAAATCGCTGTAGATTTTTTCTTTTCCTTTCCCTTTTTTAAGAACAGTAGTAAGTAGTAACTATACAGAATATTTAAGTAAACAACAGAAGAAGCCGAAGCCCGAGTTGATTACTGATCTTCCGCAATCATCCACCATTTTTTCTCATCCCCCACTGCTTCTCTCTGATTTATTCCTTTTCATTCCTCTCTCCGGGAAATACTCTCCCTCTGATTATAGTTATTATTGAAATTGGGATATAATTAAGATCGATCAATTATCGGAATCGAGGCGAACGGCAAGAATATGGTTGAAACCAGGAGAAGCTCTTCTACTTCCAAACGCCCTCTTCCTTCTCCTTCCTCTCCTCTCCCTAAAGGCAAAAGATCCAAGGTTAGGGTTAGGGTTTGCTGTTTTGATTTGGGGTGTCTTTTACACGCAACGGAATTTCATATGATTCTTGAATCTAGAAATTCAATTTTATTTTCAAGTGATTTTTTTCCAAATTAGTAGGAGTTAATGGGATTTTATATGGGTATAGGCCGGGGAGGCATCCTCGTCGACTAATGATTCTTCCGGGGAGGTGGGCATAGACGCCGCAAAGGAAAGCGGAAGGGAATCACGAGAGCAGGAGGTTCGGTCAGCTGATCTGACGGATGCTGACAATTTGAAGCTGTCGGACGGGGAGGTGCCTGAAAAATTGCCCGAGGGCCGACTTGAAAGTGAGCCTTTAGTGTCGCCCATGACTTTAGGTCCGATCTTTGTTCTTGCATGTTCTTGGTTGTGTGTTCAGCCGTGATTCTTGTTACTTCTTTTTAAAGAATTCTGGGCTTCCTTTATTATCTGTTTCATTGGTTTTTAGGTGATTCAGTGATTGATTTGGAGAAAACGAAATCTATTGGCAAGGTGTTAAATCGGGGCAAGAAGCGGCAAATGAAATCTAAGGCGGCGGCTGCCTGGGGAAAGCTTCTCTCCCAATTCTCTCAGGTACGCTGTCACTCTTGTTGCCCTCAGTCTTTACAGGGTGTTTTATGCTTATGGATGATACCAAAGATTTAGCAAGATGGAATTTTGGGATCTTTTGTTGCTTGTCCACTGAGTAATTTTTGGTTCTTTTCATCCGATGTATGGAATCAACATCTTGGGGCAAGGTGGAAGATTGCTACATTTTTTGAGATTAATTGTTGGCATTGTCACCTTAACGACTTTGTATGTCTTGGCTGGTTCAGTTCTTAAAAGACTTGAGATCTGTGTTGTTTTGAATTTCTACTTTTGGGACTTAGCATTTCTGAATCATCACAGCCAGGTTGCTGGAAATTCACCCTGCCCTTTCATCTTGTCAGGGTGAAGTTTGCTAGTTGATTGGATGTATCTTTGGGGTTCTGTAGTCTCTGGGTTTTGTGGGTTGAACCTCTGTTATCAACGACTTCACGAGGTTTTATCACTTGTATAAGACCTGCCAGCGACCCACGCTTTCTTCTGTATTTTTTGCTTAAGTCTTGAAATTACTTATTTTGGTATTCAAATATTATTTAAGATGTTTGACGAATAGACACAAATAAGGCTCAAGCAAATAAGACCATTTTGAGCGAATTTGTGTACCATGATTTGCTGTTGTCTAATCCTAGTCTAGATAAGTAGACATTAAATTATGTAATTAGGTAAGACATTGAGAAAACTACATTATATATAGTGTGTGGTTGGCTTTTAGAGTCATCTGGTTTGCACAACAATATTGAGCTTGCCATGGTTATTAGCTTGTGCCTTTACTAGGCAGTTGGTAGTGACATAAAATATTTCGTGGTAGACAGTAAATGGGCTTGTTCACAATTACAATGATCTGGTACATGGCAGGAAATAAAGTTCGTTTCATGGGTCATTTATGATTATATTCCGGCTATTTTGGATCATCCAACTGGTGAAACTTTCAGGCTCGTAATATGAAAAATGTGGTGTTTAAAATTCCTTTAATTTGAGGTTGCCTCCTTAAACTATTCGCTTGCTCATCAATATGAATTTCGACACTCTTTCTAATGAATTATAAATTTCTGGAACAAGTTTTATCCATTAGGTTGTATGATGCTTTGAATCTTGGAACCTCAAAACTCCTCTTTCTTCCGCTTGATGCTATGTAATGTGCGAGCAAGATCTTTCCATTCTATACTCGTAACCTGCTTGAACGCTCTTTTTCATGCATTGTAATTAATATGCCTGTTGGGATTGTTGTTCCTCTAATGGCCGTAAAGAAAGATTGCACCATCTTGTTTGGTATATGAATCATATGGCAGGTTTAAGGACTTCAAGTGCTTCTTTGGGATTCAATTAAAGTGTTTTTGTCATTATAATGATCTGCATATATCTTGGTTTTACAATTAAGCTAGAATGGTATCTTTTCGGAATACTTCTTTAGTGACGTACTTATTTATGTGGTTGGGGAATAAATGGATTTGCGACAGAGATCCTGTTGAGGAATTATGCAGTTGCTGCTTTGTAGTAGTTATAGGTGCATTATTTAAAGCACTGAATCCTGGTGACGAGTGAACCTATTTGTTTAAATCACCCTGTTGCTCCAAGAATAGTATTTGACATACTTTGTTTCTCATTCTTTAATCACATATTATTTCTGGTGGGTCTGCATTTCGTTGTGTGCATGCTATTTTGTCATGTAACCGTAGTTAATTTTAAATCGTGTGTTTAGAGTGGAGATTATTTTGGAAATTTTTTTTACTGTAGCACTTTTTGGTGATGTGATGTGATGCGATTCATGTGACACAAAAAAGTTGGCTTGGAAAATAAAAATCTGGTAGGAAATGTGTTTAAGAAGTCTCCACATAATTTTTTCCAAGTAACTTGTGTCCAATCAAACCCATTGTTATCCCATATCTCATCATGCAGCTTTGCAGTTTTGCACGAAGAATTTGTACTTGGTTATTGAGGTTTCATTGGGTTTGTAGTCGATTATTTGCTATGTATCTTTGAAACATGTTAATGTAGGGCCATTTTTTGAAATTGGAAATGTCTGAATTAAGTACTTTAGTTTGATGAGTCAAAGTAGTGTGGAATATTAAATTCAGTATCAACTATCAAGTTCCTAACATGGTAAATCATGGTGCATGTTCCATTCATGATTTTGTTCTTTTCTTTGTCTCGAAAAATCTGAAGCCTATACTTTTGTTTTTACTGGGGAGTTTGTTATTTACTTTTATTTTCTATGGTTCTTGTTCCATCAGAATCGTCATGTTGTTATCAGTAATTCTACTTTCACTGTTGGGCAAGATCGCCAATCTGACTTGTGGGTTGGAGATCCATCTGTTAGTAAATCTCTATGTCGCTTGAGGCACATATCGACGGAGGTATGAAGTGAATTCTTATGTTAACAACAGATATCTTTAATGGCATAAATTTTCATTAGTGTGACATTTTCAGGTGTCTTGCATGCTTACATATTTTGTTTATTCCCTTTTTATTTTTTAGAGAGGATGTCCGGTCACTTTACTTGAGATTACTGGGAAAAAAGGTTCTGTCCAGGTTAATGGCAAGATATACCCGAAGAATTCTACTGTGCCTCTAAGTGGAGGTGATGAGGTTGTGTTTAGCTCATCTGGTAAACATGCATACGTATCCTTACACTAGCATTCCTCATTTATGTGTATTTGGGGAGAACAAAGACAATTGAAAATTTTACATGTTTTCTTGATTAAGCATGAGATCTGAAGGCTATCATATATTTGCCAGCAAGTGAAGGCAGAGCATCAAAAACCATCGGGTCTGTTACAACCCTTGGAGATACCCGAGTGGAAGTGGGAAAACATTACCATGGACTTCGTTTCAGGTTTACCGAGGACGCAAAGAGGACACGATGCCGTTTGGGTGATCGTTGATCGATTAACCAAGTCGGCCCATTTCTTGCCGGTGAATATGAAGTATTCAATGGACAAGTTGGCTCGACTATACATGGATGAGGTTGTAAGACTACACGGTGTACCTGTGAGTATTGTTTCCGATCGGGATCCACGATTTGTATCACGGTTTTGGCAGAAATTTCAAGAAACCCTGGGGACGAAACTCAACTTGAGCACGACCTATCATCCTCAGACGGATGGCCAGTCAGAACGGACGATTCAGACTCTCGAAGACATGCTACGAACGTGCATTCTGGACTTTGGAGGCAACTGGGGTCAACACATGACCTTGGTAGAATTTGCGTACAACAATAGCTTCCATTCGTCAATTCAAATGGCTCCGTACGAAGCTCTCTACGGACGTAAGTGCCGCTCACCGATCTACTGGGACGAGGTTGGCGAAAAGAAAGCACTGGACCCGACAACTATTCCATGGATGGAAGAGGCACACGAGAAGGTCAAGTTGATATGGCAACGAATCCAAACTGCCCAAAGTCGCCAAAAGAGCTACGCGGATAATCGAAGAAAAGACTTGGAGTTTGAAGTTGGAGACCGCGTATTTCTTAAGATCACACCTTTACGAAGTCTCACAGCAGGTAAAGGAAAGAAACTTCAACCGCGGTACGTCGGACCCTACAAGATCCTGCAGAGGGTTGGAGCGGTCGCGTATCGATTGAAACTGCCATCCAGTCTATCTCGAATCCACGATGTATTTCACGTCTCGATGCTAAAGAAGTACCATCCTGACCCATCCCATGTATTGCAACCAGAGGATATCGAAGTAGATGAATCACTGGCCTATGAAGAGAAACCGGTCCAAGTACTTGATCGAAAAGTCAAGGAGCTCAGAAACAAGAAGATTCCATTAGTGAAAGTGCTATGGAGAAACCACGGAGTGGAGGAAGCTACCTGGGAGATAGAAGAGGAGATGCGAAAGAAATACCCAAACCTTTTCGGGAATTAAGGTGAGAAATTTCGAGGACGAAATTCTTTTAAGGAGGGGAGAGTGTGAGAACCCGTAAAACCCTAATATTTTCCTAGGGTTTATTTCCCTTTAATTGCATGTTTTCTGCATTTTCTGGCTTAGAAATATTTTCTTAGTGGATTTTATGTGCAATTATAGTTTTAAGATGATTTTTCTAGCATTGGAGAAATTTTAGAAAATTATGGATAAATAATGGACGTGGGACCCACTAGTGCGAAAAGTTCGGAAAAATTCGGCCAATAAGGTTAAGTTTCGGATACTGTGTATAATTTGTCGGGTGTTAAGAGATAAGTGGAGTGTGTGAAGTGATTGATGTGAGAGAGGAAAGAAAGATAGGAAGGCATTTATGGAGGTGCCACATGTCACTTTCTCATTGGTTGTGACTTATGAAACACTATTCACCTTTTGACATTTTTTTTTGACTTTTGACCCAACTAAGTAAATATCCAAAAATTCACCAAAAATCACCATTTTTCTCTCTTGTTTGGCCGGCTCTCTCTCTCACTCTTGCAAGAAGGAGAACTCCTTCAATCTTCAAGTTTTACTAGCAAATCATCTCAATCAATCCCTTAAACAAGATTTCACTCCATAGAAACTTTCCTTCTAGTGTTAGTAAGTTGTGTAGTGAGCTTTGTTGGAAGAGCAAAGGTGTCCTACATCCCTCTCTCTCTTGATCTCTTGGTAAGTGTTGCTTGAACACCCTACTACCTTCAATAATGGTTACATGATGCTTAGAAGTGGCTTAAGTGGTTGAAAATGTGGTTTATCTCTTGGTTTAGCTTGTTTTGGTGAAGTTTTTATTTTATTGGGAATTTTTCTGGTTTAATATGAATTATATGTTGTGGCCTTGTATGATGAATTGTAATGGTTGATAATGACTCTATGAGGTGTATTGGATAGGAAAATGCAACTAATTTTGGATTTGGTGTGAAATTGAAAAGTTAGGGTTCTTAATTCCCCAATTCTGTCCGGTTTTTGATCACTGGGTTAGAGGCCGAATTAGACTTTGCTCAAAACATGAAAGTTGTAGGTATTGATGTGATGGAGATGCCTGTAAACTTTCAGGTCATTTGGATTAGTGTAGAATGAGTTATGACGAAATTACTGTAGCTGTTCTGCTTTGGACAGAATGCGAAAACTGCGATAGTGATTGGCCATTTTGACTGGTTTTGGTTTGGATTTTGAAGTTGATGTCTTCTGATGAAATGTAGCTGAATGTCTTAGCTAACATATGCCTTTGGAATGTTGGCATTTGGACTTGTATAGACTGAGTTATACCGATTACAGTTTTCTGTCTTTTGCAAACCTGTTTTGGGAATTCTGGTATAGTTTTTGGCATTTTTGACCTAGTGGTGCTAAGAACTGGATTGAGTGCCCTTCCACATTGTTGTAGCCCTGTTTCATAGCTTCGAAACGGTGGGTCTTACACCCCCAACCGATAACCGTAGTGAAATTTACGCCATTACCGCATTCTAAGCTCAAACACGGTTTTTCTATCGAGGCTTCAGTTAAGGCCATATATTAATTTCTGGTTTGCTTTCATGCTTACTTATGCATGTGAAACCCTATTGGGGTTGTGTTTAGTATTGTTTGATGACTCGTTCTCGAGTCTCATTGCATTTGTTGTGTGATTCTAGGGCGTGACGGTAGCTCACGGCGTCTTGGTGATCACGGTGTATGAAACACCATTTTCTCACTTGGTGAGTATACCACTCACTAAATTGTTACTATGTGGCTTTGTTAAATGTTATGTGATGCCTGAATGGCTTACTTGGATATTGAAATTTATCAAGGTGAGGGTGTACTTGACCGCCCTCACCTCTTTTGAGATTGTCACTGATTGGTTACCGTTTTATTGCATTACTGAACTTGATATATTGGTTAGTGAATTCCATTTCATGGAAACTGAATTGAGGTTGTTTGGACGATGTCCAACGGCCATACTGCATTACTGAGCTCAACCCCGTTTGGTAGTCAATTGGATCGAGCCGGCGAGGGCTTGGTCGTGAAGATTGAATTGCCACGGGGACTGTACTGGGGAACCTTGTGGTAATGAGACCCTTGGTTCCGGTAAACTCGAGTATTACCAAAAGCTACTGAAATGGAGTGCGGGCCCGGTTGGGGTATGTTGGGTGGAAGGAATGGAAGTAAAGAGTTGTCTACGGTTTGGTATTTTAACATTGACGGAGAGTCAATGAGATTGGTTCAAGATTACAAGCGTGGAAATGGGCTCTTGAGAGCCGACCGTATCCTTTTCCATTTTGCTTCATTGCTTATTTGTGCACTTTAAATGAAGGTCCATTCTTATATGACTTTGATTGTTATTTGGTGGTATACCACTGGGCCTTGGCTCATTCCGTGTTATTTGTTTTCCTTACAGGAATATAAATGCTTTTGAAAATGGACTGGATAGTCAATTGCCATACTGAGCTTGTACATGTCTTTTGTATCGCTCTCGAAGTGAAACCCTAATGTAACGGGTTCATTTCCTTTTGATAGGCAAATCGAATGTGTACTCCTTAATGAATGGTTGGCATGCCATTATGGATGTAAATGATGATTTCCATTGTATATATGTGTTTATATGTTGAATTGATGTTTGGATGAACTTCGGAGCGAATCGGCTTTCAAACGGCAAGAAAAAAAAAATTTGGCAAAAGCTCACTGGCCTGAATCCGGCCAGGAATCCGGCCAGAAACTGGCCGGATTGAAGGCCGGATTGCCTGAGAAAAATTGGAAATCCGGCCAGTTGCTCACTGGCCGGTATCCGGCCAGACAATCCGGCCGGAATATTGGCCGGATTGCCGGCCGGATTGGGTGGAACTTTTGAAAAAAATTCGAGATGCTCACTGGACAGTATCCGGCCAAGAATCCGGCCGCTAATCCGGCCAGATTCCGACCGGATTCTGGCGTGTCCAGCACTATTCATTTCGGTTTTCAATTTTCGTTTTTTTTATTTTTTGTTTTCTGACTTGTTTGCGCGCAATGGTATGTTCCGGAACGTTATAGAACGACGTTAACTGTACCGTAGTCCTGGCGAGAGCTGGGCAGGCAGTCCGCTAACCCCTTTGGTTCGCCCTAGGGGAAGGTGGGGCTGTCACACCAAGCTTGCTCAATCTTCACTTTTAACCGTTTAATTTTAGTTTTGCTCCATAAAACCCCTCCACTTAGTGATTTTGGGGTGATTGGTGAAGTTGTTTGGAAAGCTAAGGTGTTGAATTGCTTCCTTTCTTGTTTTATAAGGTGAGTGACTAAGGGACTACTCTTTTGCTTCCAATAATGTTTAATTAGCAACTTATGTGAGTTGAGGTGATGATTATTGGTGCTATTTCATGATTTGGGTTAAGATTGATGACATTTTTCTATTTAATCATGTGATTTCTGTTTTAATGTGATTGTTATGGTGTAGCCATGTATGATGATTGGGAATGACCTAAAATGAAGCTAGAAGGTGTAATTGGTGGTTAATTGCAGGAAATTTCTGTTTTGGAAAGAAATTGAAGAAGTTAGGGTTTCATTACCCCTTATTCTGCCTGGTACTGTTCATCATGGTTAGAGGCCGAATTAGACTTGGGTTAAAACATGAAAGTTGTAGGGAATGATATTTTATAGGTGCCTACAAAATTTCAGGCCAATCGGAGTAGCGTACCTTGTGAAAAGACCGAAATACCCCTGCTGCCCTGTTTTCACCCGAACTTGAGAATTGCTTCTGTAATTGGTTATTTTAGTTGGGAATACTTCTGAATGGGTTGTTGAGGTCTTCTGAAACAATGTATCCTGATGTCTTAGCTTTTAGGTGGCTTTGGAATCACTTGATTTGGATTTGGGTAGCCTGAATTATAGGGGTTTAACCAGAATGCGGTTTGTTCACCTATTTTTGCGGTTCGGGTTTAGTGTATTGCATTTTTGACCTGGTTGCACTAGGAATTGGACTGAGTGGCCTTCTTCAATATTGTAGCCCTATTTCTTAGCTTCAAAACGGTGTATCTTGCACCTCCATCCGATAATCGTAGTGCCAATGGTGCCAAAACCGTAAACTGACGTCAAAAACTGTTTTTTTTGGTTAGAGCTTAATTTCCATTTCCGGATTTCCCTGGTTTACTCTAGTGCTTATACGTTCGTATGGAGCCCTATTTTGGTAAAATGCAGAATTGGTTTATGACGTGTAATCGAGGCTTATTTTGCTTATTTGAATGTTTTAGGACGTGACGGTGGTCCAAGACGCTCTTTGGGCGGAAATTGATGAAATTTCACTTACTTGATTGGTGAGTGTACCACTCACTTGTTGTTTACAATGTGGCTTTGGTATATGTGAACTTGATGCCTTGAAGGCTTATTTGCTCCGTTGAATTTAATTGCGTGAGGGTGTACTTGATCGCCCTCACCCATTTGGTATCTCATATGACTGTCTACTGTTTTACTGCAATGACTGAATGATACATGAAATACTGAATTGGTTCATGAATTTGATGTCGCTTGGACGAGTATCCAACGACCACTACTGTTACTACTGAGCTCAACCCCATTGGTAGTCGATTGGATCGAGCCGGCGAGGGATTGGTCGTGAAAATTGACGAGCCAAGGGGACTGTTATATGGAATCTTGTAGTAGTGAGACTCTTGATTCCGGTATACTTGAGTATTACCAAACTGATACTGTTGGAGTTCGGGCCCGGTAGGGGTATGTTGGGTGGAAGGAATGGAAGTAAGTGGAGTCTACGGTTGGTTACTTTTCAAACATTGACGGAGGGTCAATGAAGTCCGATCAAGTGTACAAGCGAGGAAAGGGGCTCTTGAGAGCCGTCCGTATCCTTTTATCTATGTGGTTAATGTGTGCTTTTGGCTTACTTCTTGATTGAACGTTTATGCCTATTTGGACTTTGTTGCTTGAGTGATAGTACATCACTGGGCGTAAGCTCACTCTGTTCCTTTTGTTTTCCTTACAGGAATATAAACACTTTTGGAATGGATTTGATAGTTGGTTGCCAAATTGAGCTAGTTGTACATATCTTTTGTATAGCTCATTGACGAAAAACCCTAAATGTATCTTGGGCCCGTTTTCTCTTTTGATTGGCAAATCGTACATGTATAAACTTTTGAATAACTTTTGTATGCCACTTTGGATTGTATATGCTAAACTTCACGTTGGAGATGTTTGATTGATGCTTGGTTGGATTCTGGCGTGTCGGTTACTATTCATGGCCGACTCCGTTTTCATTTTTTTTTTCTTTTGTCATATTGACTTGTCTAAGCGCGCTTGTTTGTCCGGAACGTTCTAGATCGTTTCAAACTGTCCCGTTAGTCCTGGCGAGAGTTGGGCAGCCAGTCCGCTAACCCCTTTTGTTCGTCTTAGGGGAAAGTGGGGCTGTCACAGACTAGTAGTTGAGAAGAGCAATTTAGTACCCAATTTTCCCCACAAAGTTTTCCAAAAGTAACTCAAAAATTTGACATCCCTATCAGAGGCAATTGTCCTAGGCATGCCATGCAATCTAACGATTTCTTTGAAAAATAATTCAGCAATGTGAGACGCATCATCTGTTTTGTGACTTGGTATAAAATGTGCCATTTTTGAAAATCTGTCAACAATAACAAAGTTACTATCATTATCCCACTTTGACCTAGGTAACCCTAAAACAAAATCCATGGAAATATCGGTCCAAGGTCCCTTAGGTACAGGTAAAGGACTATAGAGGCCATAGGTGATGACGGAGTGTGACAGCCCCACCTCTCCCTAGGGCGAACGCTAGGGTATCAGCGGACCGCCTGCCCAACTCTTGCCGGGGCTCGGTCGATCAAAGAACTAGCAACTCAAAATAACTGGTGAAATAACTTCAAATCAAAGCGAACAAACCCTAATGGCATATAAACGTCAAACCACCTTTCCAAACTTAAAATGTCAAGCTAAGTGTCACACTTACCACTCCATACTACTATTACATAACATAAGTCGAGCTTATGAGTTCAAACTTACAGGAATCAAAAGTAAAGTCTTCTTAAACAAAAGGTTACAAGTTCAAAGCAAAATAAAGCTAAGAAAGCTCTTGACCGTTAGTCCATCCCCGATCTGTTAAGGAAAACAAAGGGAGTGGGGTGAGCTAAAGCTCAGTGAGGTTCCAAGTAAAACAAGTAAGCACATAGCCAAATAAGGGTATAATATAACCAAGTAAACACCGTATAGTACAATAACAATTTAATCACAGTTCAATTCAAGGATACGGGTGGATTCCAAAAGCCAAATCCCCTTGAACTTGATCATACCGGGGTCCGTTGACTCTCCGTAGAACACCACTTTCTCCAATCTTCGTCCACCAGTCAACCCCCTATCAGGCCCGCACTCCATAAATAGTAGTTAGGTAATACTCGAGTATACCGGTTTCCAGTGTTCAGTAAACAGTCCCCAACGTTTATCGGCCTTCTCGACCAAGCCCTTGCTGGCTTGATAGAACCAACTTACCTATGAGGTTGGGTACCTAAACAGTAGCAGTAGTTGATGGGTTATCACCCAAACAACTCAAGTACAATCACATATAGAGAAATCACATCTCATAATAACAGTATACAGAGTCTCAGTAGAAAGTGAGGGAGGTCGAGTGCGATAAAGTACACGCTCGCCTCCATTTTTATCAAAACAAGGTTTGGCTCAAACAGTCATAAATCAAGTATTCAGATATTTCACATAAGCATGTAGCATGTAGTGGAACACTAACCTGTCAAGCAATGCAGTAGTCAAATGTCAAGTATCTCAGTTACAACCACCTTCGTTTTCCAATCCTAGTGCAACGAGTGAAATCGTTAACAAATTAGGTTGATTTCCCACTCAATTGTAGGCTCATTAAGAGACCAAGTGAGTGGTTAAAACCATTCAATTCATCATCAAACTTGGCCCAAAATGCAGTAAAAGTTCATTAGAAAACAAGTTTAACAAGTGCATGAAAGTTGGGCAAAGAAAAGTTTCATTCAAGCTCAAAATGTTCTTCACGGGTAAAACAGTCGCGCCTGCGCAGTTTTGGAAAAACGGCTATATCTCACTGTAGGAAGGTCGGAATCAGGTGCCGTTGGCGGCGTTGGAAACTAGACTCAAAGGGCTTTCCAACAGTACCAAATTCATACTCTAGTTCGTATTCTATTAGTACCAATAGCTCAGTCATCTAATGTCCATATACAGGGATTTAAGTCACCTAGTACCATTGGAGTTCAAAATGTAATACATCATCATGATTAAGAATGACCATAGCAGTCTAGTCATCAAGAGAAATCAAAACAGTCCACTAATGGTCCAACCAACCACTTTACTTGCTTAAATTTCATTCCAACTCACACATGAGCTTAACCAATGTCTAGCCAAGTTTCTCAGGCATGATTAAGGTGCAAATAAGCCACAAAAATCAAGGGGAAACCCCTCCTTCCAACACCGGTCAGCCAAGGAAAAGAAAACAGTCCACAAGTTCACATATTTATCTAACCTTCATCCTCTCATGATTTTCACTTAAACAACATATCAAGTGTTAAATCTAACTCAAAAAGAGGTCTAAAACATGTTAATACTTCATAAACAACCATGAACAAAGTTTACACATTTCATCAAACACATGGTATGCATACTAACTAACCCAAATACTACTTGTTTAATTCAAGAGATTAACCTCAAATCTCTTCCAAAACAACATGTAGTTTGCCTTTAAAACTTAAAGTACACGATATAACACCATAAAACTATAATTTAAAGATTATATACATCTCTTGTAAGAAGCTTGAACCACCAAAACAATCCACCAAAATGAAAGCTTCAAGCTTGAAACAAACACTAGGGTTGGAGGAAAGTTTCTCAACTAACTCAAGATCCTTCTCTTTTGGTTTTTACTCTTAATCAACTAGGGTTAGAAAGTAAGAAAATAGAGTTCTCTCTCTCCCTTGACAAGCTTCAAGATGGCCGGCCACAATAAGAACAAAAAAGGCCAAGTCTAGTTTAAATTGTCTTCTAACCTTTGGTCTAACAAAATACTTGGCTAGGGTTTTGCCACATAGCCCACTTCTTGTCCAAAACTTCTCTTAATTCTTTGACTAATGATGTTTCAACCCTTCAAAATGTACCAATGCCTATTTAACACCTCTAATCTCTCATATAAAGTCCCTACCACAAATAAAAGCCACTTGGTAAAATGTAAGTGGTGAATTATTTAAAACCAACTCAAGAAAATGTTTTACTTCAAGTAAAAGGAAATGAAATGTAATGCATGGGAAATGTTGTAACACATGTAGAATATAATGCAAGGGCATATAATAAGTGTGACAGCCCCACCTTCCCTAAGGCGTACCAAAGGGGTTAGCGGACTTCCTGCCCAACTCTCGCCAGGACTACTCTGACGTTTATAAACAATCTAAAACATTCCGAAAGGTAATAGCGCGCTCAAACGATTCAAAATTTACAAAACGAAAATGAAAAACGGAGCCGCACAGGAGCAGTGCCCGAAACCCAATCAATCACCATCAAATCATATAAACCTTGGAATTTGACATTTACAAACCAAAATAACACATGAACATTGCCAACCACGTTTATACACATATGGTTTCAAATTTACAACCCAGAAGGAAAGGTTAAGTCAAAATACACTTAAGGTTTTTCAACCATCGAGGAGCTAGACAAAAGAATATTAAACTAGCTCAACTTGGCTTCAAAATCGCAGTTCCCCAAAAGGTATTCATATCCCTGTAAGGAAAACAAAGGCAATGGAGTGAGCTTTCGCCCAATGAGGTACCATCACTCAAGTAACAAAGTTCATATAAGCACAAAGGTACTCAATCCAAATAAATTCAATAAGTGGGTCAACGAGCACCCCATTTCAATAAAGATATGTAAAAGGATACGGTCGGCTCTCAAGAGCCCTTTTCCTCGCTTGCCGTACTTGATCTTGCCCCGTTGACCCTCCATCAACGCTTAAGGGGGAACCAATACCGTAGACTCCACTTTCTCTGTGACAGCCCCACCTTCTCCTAAGGCGAACCAAAGGGGTTAGCGGACTGCCTGCCCAGCTCTCGTTAGGACTAACGGTTCGGTATAGAGCGATCTATTGCGTTCCGAAACTTACGAACGCGCGTAAACAAGTCAAAATGTCAAAATAAAAAAAAATGAAAACGGAGTCGATTATGAATAGTAACCGCCCCATCAAAATCCAACCAAACGTCAAGCAAATATTTACATCTCGAAATTAAGCATATACAACCCAAAGAGGCATACCAAAGTGACTCAAAAGTGGATACATGTACGGTTTGCCAAATTCAAAAGAGAAACGGACCCAAAAATACATTTAGGGTTTCAATCAATGAGCTATACAAAAGATATGTCCAACTAGCTCAATTCGGCAACCAATTGTCAAATCCAGTCCAAAAGTATTTATTTTCCTGTAAGGAAAACAAAAAGGAACGGAAAGGGGTGAGCTTGCGCTCAATGAGGTACCAGACATATAGCAGTAAGAAACATGGAACTTCATATTCAATTAATCACATATGTGCATCAAATAAAGAAGTGGACAAACACCATAGACAGAAAGGATACGGGTGGCTCTCAGGAGCCAAATTCCCATTCGCTTCACCGAAACTTGATCGAAATAACAGTTGACACCCCGTCAACGTTACAGAAGTAACCAATACCGTAGACTCCACTTTCTTCGACTCCTTCCACCTCACATACCCCCACCGGGCCCGAAATCCAATCAGATCAGAATTGGTAATACTCGAGTATACCGGAATCAAGGGTCTCAATACCCAAAGATCCCAAAACAGTCTACCGTGGTTCGTTATCTAATCGACCAGGCCCTTGCCGGCCCGACTCGAGTAACTGGCCACAGGTGTTGAGCTCAGAGGTCCCAGAAAGGTCATTGGATACAAGCTTCCAAACGACGTCAGAACAGATATAGATCCAGATACAGATAACAGATACAGATACAGATAGCAGATTCAGATACGCATTCAAAATTTGGCATATGAACAGACAAGAGAACGAGTGTGATAAAGTACACCCTCGCCTCCCTTTTATCAAAACAGTATTTGGCTCCAACAGTCATAAATCAAGTATTTCAGATATTCAGATATTTCACATAACGGGTAGCAGGTAGTGGAACACTCACCGGGGTCAGTACAGATATCTCCCAAAAGAGAGCTTTAATCACCAAGAAACCCTAAAATAATCCAAGGAAAACAATTGAAGGTTCCACTTTCAAAAATCGAGTATATAGAATGCACATGTGAGGCTCGACTACCAGTCGTATGCCTCGCCAAATAATTACTAAAGCAAGGGTGCAAAACATGATTTTTTTTTGGAAACGAAAAGGTAACATGAAGACCTAGGCTCAAACAACCCAAAAGCCCTTCGCTCAAATCACAAGTAAATCCAACTAGCCTTCAAGTAAAATTTCGGCAGCATATCCCTTGTGTTTACCTATTTTCCAGCCATCATGGCTTCATTATTTCCTCAAATCAGTCCCAACATCTCGTACAAAAATAATTTCATTCCCAAAAGCCGTTCACTAGGTTTAATGGCATTCAAGTACAAAATTTAGCTAGGAAATGACCGGATATGAAAGTCAAGCCCTAAACTATTCAAATAAACACAATAAGACTCGATTACAAATCATAAACCAATGCCAAATACTACCAAAATAGGGTTCCATAAGCATACATAGGCATTAGAGGAAACCAGAAAAATCCGGAATTAGAGTTAAGCGTTAACCCGAAAAAAACAGTTTTTGGCATCATTTTGCGGTTTTGGTACCAATGGCAGTACGATTATCGGATGAAGGTGAAAGACCCACCGTTTCGAAGCTAAGAGATAGGGTTACAATATTTCAGAAGGTCACTCAGCCCAGTTTCGAGTGTACCTAGGTCAAAAATTCAAGATACTACACCAGAACCGCAAACACAGATTCACAGAACGCATTCTGGTTCAAACATCATAAGTCAACCTACCTAAGTCCAAATCAAGAAATTCAAAAACCAGCTGAAATCTAAGAAACAGGGATACATTTCATCAGAAGACCTCAACAACCAATTCGGAAGCATTCCTGACCAAAACAACCAATTACAGAAGCAATTCCCAAATTCGGGTAAAACCAGGGCAGCAAGGGTAATTTCGACTTTTCTCAAGATACGCTACTTCGATTGACCTGAAATTTTGTAGGCACCTCTAAAATATCATTCCCTACAACTTTCATGTTTTAAGACAAGGCCAATTCGGCCTCTAACTATGATCTAAAAAACCGGGCAGAATGAAGAACAATGAAACCCTAAGTTTTCAATTTTCCTTCCAAAACAGAAATTTCTTGCAATTAACCACCAAATACACCTTCTAGCTTCATTCTATATCATTTCCAATCATCATACATATCCACACCATATGAATCATATAAAACAGAAAAATTATGCAAAAAATCAAAAATCCATCAAACACCACCAAAAGTCATGAAATACTCCACAAAATTTCATCTTCAACTACCACACCTACTAATTTCACCTCATAACCAACAAGGAAACAATTTCTTAACCACTTACCTTACAAACACTAGATACAAGGTAGATGAGAGTCTTTCCCTTCAAACAAAAACCACCAAGCACTTCAATCACTCCTAGCAAGTAAGTTTTATGGAGGAATTTGAGAAATAAACG